>NC_142928.1:61569834-61592334 GCF_046866305.1 Octopus bimaculoides
TAATGTAAGAGATGAGTAATGTTAGTTTTGTACTTTTTGTTATTTTGTAGGGGGAGGGAAGTGAGGTTGTCCCAAAGCCCGTAATGATTTGCTTCATATAGTGAAGCGGTTTTCTAAGAGTAGTCATATACAGAAAACAGGAATGATGATATTTGGCTCTCTGGGGAAAATCGGAGGAACCAGCTTGGTATGCAATGGATGTAACCACTACAGATAAGACCGCTGTCAAAAGTTACTCCTAAGAATATCGTGAGTGGTTTTCCTGAAATAATAGAATATGGTTGTTTGAGAGAATTCTCTTTTCCAAAGAGTATGGGTTCAAATTTTCTCACATTTTACAGGATGCCTTTTCTTTCCGCGTTCTTATAGTATACAAATCAGACTAGAGTTTTCTTCGGTTTTCTTAATCCAATGCAGCAGTTTACCATGGCTCTAGAATTTATCAGTTTTAAAAGTATAAAAGAAAATTTTGAGAATCTCAAAGAAGCGGCAAAGTGAAGAAATGCAGTTTAAAAATGCATAAAAATAGATGGAAAGAAAATAAGGACAGTGATTAAATGACAGATACAAGCTGAGGAGAAAAAGACTGCCGAAGTCAGAGGGTGAAACACACATGTGCTGAAAGAAGAAAGGGAGAAAAGGAAAAGAGGAAATGATGAAGGAATAAAACTGTTCGCCCGAATGGCAGAAATAATGAATGAGTGATGATGAAAGAAATACTATACTTTGGTATGTTGATTGATTTTCTCATTCGTTTATTTTTGCATGTATTTCAGTCCTCATGTTGAATAAGAATTTATAGATGCGAATGGAATCTTAGAATATTAACTAAGATTGACCACGGAAGATGTTTCAAGTATTTTAGTAAATTTATTAGTTTACTTGGTTAAATAAAAGTGTAAATGTAAGTGCGTGATTAAAATAAAATTAAGAATAAATTTATGCATGTTTGTAATATTCTTCTACAGCATAGTTACAAAGACACATTTCATAGATAAGCGGTTAATATGGGTTTAAATCTAGTGCTCAGCTGCAGCTATTTTCTCATCACAGGTTAGATGTCTGGCATAAAATCCTAGTGCTGTTTTGGACTAATCTTTGGGTGCTAATTTTAAAACTGACCTCCAATTTGTTCTATCACATCACATATTTGTGCGTCGGTGTATAATTTTATTTACTTAGATCATACCATAAATTAACTTTATACAGCTATTTGCGGGAATTTTGGCTGGATTCTCATGCTAATTTTGAATATATTCAAGCTGAGGATTACTTTAAAATCGTTTCTTTTCATTTCAGGTTTGAACTGAACCACATTTGTGTAGTTACGGATACAGAATCAAAAAGAAGGAAGTGTTGTAATGACACCGATATCCTCTGTTATATCTGTGGAATCATCACTCCAGAGCTTCAAAGGCGCAACATCAATAACATTGTCAACGTGTATCTTGCTTACTTTAAAGTAACATCCGGAGTCCAGGACAAAAGCTGGACTCCCCACAAAGTTTGCAAAACCTGTGTTAAAACTTCGTGATTATGTTCTCAAGGAAAGAATGTAAAGCTCAAAATGTTGATGTGGATAACTGCTATTGCTGCCGTGTTAATGTAACATGCTTCGATATGAAAACCGAACGACACTTGCAACATCCAGATATCCCATCTGCTCGCCGATCGGTTGCACAGTCTGAGGAAATACATGAGTCTGTAGTATCTATTGAGTTGTCATATATTGATGATGAAACCCTCAATTCACCTACTGCTGATGAAGAAGTGCAACTTATGCCAACTGATACAAACTATGATAATTTTGTGTAGTCAACCTGAATTGAATGACCTGGTCATGGATTTGCATTTGCCAAAGCAGTCTACTGAATTTATGGCTTACACAATGCAAGAGAAACGTCTGCTGTAACCTGGAACTTATGTCTCCTTTTGTCATAACAGAGAAGCAAAAGTGTGGAAGTACTCACATGGTTAGCTTGTTTATTGCAATGATGTTGAAGTGTTTCTACTCAATACGGGACTACAGGCACATGATTCATGTGAGTGGAGAATTATTACTGACAGCTCTAAAGGCAGCTTGAAATGTTTTGTACTACACTACAGGAAATTAAATAGTATGGATGAAACCCAATAGCACGCTCTATAAAAATGAAAGAGGAGTGTGAGAACATCAAGTTTGTTCTGGAGAGATTGCAATATCATATTCATGGATGGGTAATTTGTATCGATTTGAGAATGGTAAATCTTGTACTGAGCCGGCAAGTAGGTTACACTAAATACCCCTGTTTCCCGTGATACTGGGATAATAGGGCTACAAAGGATCAGTGAATGGAAACAGGATAGCCCGTAAGAAACAATTTCACGCCGGATGAAAAGAACGTAATTAATGTACCTCTAGTTTATTGGAAAAGTTTCGTCCTCTTCCCACTGCACATAAAATGTAGTGCGATGAAGCAATTCATCTAAGTTCTTGATCACAGTGGAGATTACATCAGCTACATATACACCACCTTTCTAAGTCCAATTGACAAGAGGGCAAGAATATTTGATGAGCCTCAAATAAGAACATCTACTTCTTACAACAATGAGTGTGGCTGACGCTAGAGCTTGGAATATCTTCTCTGATATGGTGCAGAAATTTCTATGGGAACAGGGAGACTGAAAAGTATCAAAAATTTGTGGAGACGTTGCTCTTTAATTTGCAAGCATTTGGGCGTAGAATGAGCTTTAAATCGCAGTACTTACACTGTCCAGTCACTTGTGTAAGTTTCCAGAGAATCTGGGTGATAATAGTGAAGAACAATGTAATAGGGAAAAACAAGGCGTTAAAGTAATGGAAGAACGTTACCAAGGCCAATGGCACTCAATCATGATGCAAGATTACTGCTAGAGCTTCATCAGAGAGATTCCAGAAGCTGTGCACAAGAGATCATCAAAAAGAGGAAGTTATTGGAGAATGAATTATTACAATGATAAGAGATTTTGTATAGATATCTTGTTATCAGGGAAGCTTAATTCTTAAACGCTAATGTACATTTACTCATACAACTTTGTGCTTTGATTCATTAAACAAAAAAATGGAATATTGTCTATTAAACATTGCATCTATGTATGTTTATTTTTTTTTCTTGATGAGCATTAAACATCTGTTTCTAGCAATATTAAACATTTTATATCTCAATAATCGAGTGTGATAAACAAATCCGATATCAAATTTGGATTCAACACCCAACACTTAGCTAAATACCATCGATAAACCTTGTGCTAGAAAACATGTGTTGGCCAGTGTTATAATAACCGAAGAAGATTACAAAGATTAAAAGTACTCTTGGTGTTCTATGTAATATCAACAGAATGATGCATATGAAAAAAAGAATAGTGAAGTGTTGGAACACTAAGCTGCAACTCTACAGTCGCATGGTCACGTAAGCACAACCATTAACAGACACACATGTATTTATGTACGATGATATTGATTATAATAACCGAAGAAGAATACAAATATTAAAAGTAATCTTGGTGTTCTATGCAATATCAACAGAATAATGCATAAGAAAAATAGAATAGTGAAGTCTCGAACACTAAGCTGCCACTCTACAGCCACATGGTCACATGGCCAACAACTTCGGGGAATGAGATGAGTCAATTACATTGACTCCAGTGTACGAATGCTACTTATTTTATCGACCCACAAATGATATAAGGCCACGTAATTCTTTAATAATGCTAAGAAAGAGGAATGGGAAAACTGGTCTTAAAGGGAGTTTAATGCAATTATGTTGTTGGTATGAAAAACATAGCTTTAGCTTTATTTCATAATACTTGTAAATGCGACTGAAGAAAACTAAGAGGCAACTGTAGGAAAGCTTTTATTTTAACAAGAGACATGCCTAACTCATTATATCACATATCACGCAGATACTAAAGTTTATTACAAGCGTTTTTTTGTAATTATATCTTGGAAATGAGTGTGGATCGATTTGTATTTCTTCAAATAATTATCAGTCACATAATAAAATATATTAAATCTGGCATTAGTTTTCTCAAATTTCCATCAGATAACTATACATTCATCAAATTCCTCATATTCGGTGTTGTATCACAATCTGCTTTATTTCTAACCAATTATGATTTTAATTATTTCTAGTAAAACACAAATAATTTATTGACTTATCTAACAATGAAATATTCTTAAAGTTTAACGATACTTTATTTACATAATTAATCGATTTATAATAAAATAACAGTTATTTTGTACATATATTTCTAAATATTTTGATTTCAAGTTGATATTAATGTAGTAAGTATGCTTAAAAGTTAATGCGGCATAGCCACTTCTAGCAATTCCTTCTTTAAATCGATTTTTACTGTCTTAAATTATGTTTAATGAATCTTCTCTGTATAAAATATGCTGGTGATAAATTTCTCTGCCTTGCCATTACAATCATATTTACACACTAGCGTTTTCTTCAAACATAATGTAATGGCAATAAACTATTTAACGTATTCTAATTGAATTTATTAGTTACCGTATGAATAATGTAACTTGATATAAGAATAATAACAAGTTAGTTAACAATTTCCTTTCTATATACGTAACATAAATATATTGATTTGCTATATACTCGCTAAGGAAATTAGATAGAGTTGTTAATGATGTTGAATAAAAGAGAGAAAACATCTTCGTATGTATTCTTTTTTGAGATTGTTTCTGTTAGTTCAACTGTCATTTGTTTCAGCTGCCTCAGCACTTCGATTCGTCCAAATTAATTATTTTCTTCCAATATTCCAACTCTATGAATTGTACCCTTACTTGACTGAATCGATCCACGAAACAATAAATGTTTAACTGACTTCACTAGAAATGGAAATGATGCTTAAGAAACTTTATACTCTAAGGCATTTATGTACGTGGGCTATCATATTTGTGACTACACCGATGTAAAATAACCAAACAATATCCAATCAAATTTTGCGATAAATTAATGTGGAAAAGAATACGTGGCTTGAAGTTTATCGGTTTTTTTTTTTTACCACGTTGAAACCTCATTTCATATTTGTTTCTGCTAAACAAAGCTATAAAATTCCTAGTGACTGTGAATGCTTCATTTTCTCTTTAGAATATCATATCATGCTCCTCGGAAACGAATAATTATCTCGTATTTCATTACTAGAAGTTCAAACTAATATACATTGCACAACACAACGTTCTTGATGTTCGTATTAATTGCTATGGGAACGAATTCATCTAGACTTTGAATTTTAAGAATTATTGAATAAATATTTCGAAAACATACCATTCTATAATGTAGCAATGAATTTAAATGTTGTCATCTGTTTTTCCAATACCTTTTCGCAAGAGTAATGTATAGATATAAAGTAGTCATTTTTCATTTTTTGCATTGCTATGTATATGTAATACATGTAACTATATATCTGTGTTTGTACACATATGAGTACAACATTAGTTAAAATTAAAACTATATTTAAAATGTTATATACTTCAGGCTGCATGATAATAATGCATTATCAATTATTGCTTTGATGCTTTAAATTAATTATGCACAATTCGTCATCAGTCTAAGACCACCTACTCCAAAAAAGAGCCTTCGTTTTCGTATTTAATTGTAATATTTTATTATATATATATATATATATATATATATATATATATATATATATATATATATATATATATATATATATATATATATATATATATATATATATATATATATATATATATTATATATATATACATATATATATATATATGTATATGATGCCATAACGCAATGGATTTTGTTTATTGAAATGTCAGGGAATATGTATTTCAAGCAATTTTTCGTGCTATAAAAGGTGAATTTGGAAAACAAGACATTACCTGATAAAGTAAATTTCTCAAATTATGTAGTAGTTATGGCGAGAAGTTGATTCTAATACCATTTTACAAAGCCACGGTATCATGAAAACATAATACTGAATAATAGTTATATTTAGCCACTGAATTACAATTAAATACACACGCATATGCATACATACACAAACATATGTGTGCGTGTGACAACACTAACGGTGCCCCAGCATGGCTGCAGCCTTTGGGCTAAATTTAAGAGAAGCATAAAAGAAAACGTCTTTCTGAGAATTTGACTAAATTTCGCGCATCAGTTTTGCTAATATCTTCGATTGTTTAGTTAACTTAGTTGTACAACTTATTTCAATATTTTTGAAAAATAAAAATTCTGAAAAATGTGTAATATTTAATGCATATTAAATAGGCTTCTCGCTTCATCTATATAAAAATTTAGAAAGCCGCTTATTAATTATGTACGTAACAGTTACTAAAAGAAAGAAATCATTAAAGGTATGACCGTCTTTAAATTATTTTTATGAGTTTATGTTCCAAGAAATTTCTTGTAATTTTAATTTAAGAAGTGTATTTAAATATTCACTGCATTCACTGCAGGGTAGATTTTAATGTCTAATAAGCAATATTAATCCTTTGGAGGCGAAATTTTCCGTTTTCATTGCAACAGTCTCTCACTCTCTCTCACCTCTACTTTCATTAATGATAATTTAATATATATTCATTTCAATGTTTTCATTTGAATTTTAATTCGCTATTTTGAAAACCCCCAGTTTATTCCATATACGTAATGTAATAAAAAAAATATTTGTTGAATGACTGAGTGCCATTAGACAAGATAACTGTATAACTTTGAAGCTCATGATACGAGGCACAATTTCAACAATAATATCTATTTCGGAGTTTCATAAATGTATGTTTTTGATAAAATAAATTTTCTTTTCACTATACCGGTATAATTAAAGTGCTGCTTCTAGCACGCTAAGCATTGTTGGGTTACCCTGAAGCTTGTTTAATTAAAGATATATTACAACTACGATAAATTACGGCAAAAATATTTACTAAACAAGTGAAGTTTTTCATAAATTGAAGATTTCAGGAAAAATTTTCTTTTTGCACTTCCTGTAATTAATGAATATTTCAAATTCTCAAATTAAAATATTCGGTACAAGTTAGATTTTAACGAGCTATTATTGACATTGTTTCGGTATACCCCATCTATTTTGTATGTATGTATGCGCATGTGAAAGAGAAAGATAGAAAGAGAGATAAAGAGAGGGAGAGAGTGACACTTAGACATCGCTCTCTCTCTTCCTCTTTCTATCTCTCTCTCTTCCTCTTTCTCTCTCTGTCTTCCTCTTTCTCTCTCTCTCTCTTCCTCTTTCTCTCCCTCTTCCTCTTTCTCTCTCTCTCTCTCTCTCTCTCTTCCTCTTTCTCTCTCTCTCTCTCTTTTTCTCAAACACACATACAAAGAAAAAAGATGTTTGCAGATGTATTGATGCATGTACCGATACACGACTACACACACTTTAACTCACTCTCTCTCTCTTTCCAACATACGAACACACACACATACACATGTTTCTGTCATCTTTCATTTTCTCCTCTCCTTCACTTTAAAACAAAAGTAAATAAATTTAAAACATTACGGAAATTAACGAATAGTAATGAGAGGCCTGCAAGTCAAAACGAAACATCGCCCTTTCATTTATACGATTTTTTGTCATTTCATGTTTATTTCATTCATTGTTTACAAACGTTGTCTCTCCACACCTCTCTCTCTCTCTCTCTCTCTCTCTCTCTCTCTCTCTCTTTCTCACACACACACACATACACAAGTTTTCTCTAATATAAGCACACAGACAGTCTCTGTAATTCCAGGTTTGATTTCATTATTACACAAATAACATATTAGAACTTTGCAATTCCACATGGGGCGTCGAAAGAAATATGCGACGCAAAAACATCATTTAGCATCAGAGGCACGACGGTAGAGAGAATGACGGGCAACTGAATCAGATAAAACCAGGATAAAGTGACTGATACACATGTCTGAATATGCACGTACACGTGTATATGATACTGCTTCCGTTACACATGATCAACTGGTGAGGATATCTGGAGAGGAGAATATTCTACTACAAAATAAGGCACTGAGTCAGCTTCCACCCACTTTTCAGCTGCATATTGATAATCAATATAAAATGGGAAGTCTTCCAAACTCCAGCGAGATACAAACAGAAAGACCAATGCAAGCAAACAGGGTGCTGAAAGACGAAATCGAATTTTTTTCGTCTGTACTCCAGTTATAAATATAACTGGTACTCCAGTTATAAATATAACTGGAGTACAGACGAAAAAAATTTCAAACTAGGAAGAATTCTGTAAAAGGATTAGAAATAAAAACCAGTTTCGATAATTTTCAAGAACCGGCGGTCGTGCCTCATAATTCAGGGAGTCTCTTTGACAATGTTTGTTCAAACTGCAAAGCTTACAGATGTGTTACTGAATTGAAATTTCTATGTTGCTCTGAGGGGAAGGTAAAACTTGACAAATTGCCAACCCTTCGTAGTTGGACTACCTTGTTGTTTGTTTAAAAAAGAGAGATGATAATTAAACTTAAATATAATTAGAATTGGGAATCCAATGTGAAATATTATCAAGCGGCTACCAGAAAACCCTCCGGAGGGTGGTATTTCTACTAGTTTACATATTATTCGTACCCTCAAGGAAATAATGGAATCCACCCTATCTAATATGGAATACATTCCAGAATATATACTTCAGCATTCTAACAATTAGAAAAGGAAACCATATGAAACAATACGAGTGTATAAAAAATAATTAATATTAAAATATATCCCTATTTAATTATACATATTTCAATATCAGTTCTGCAATCGGAAATATATCTACTTTTCACTTAATGTACAATTTTTGTTTCTAGCTTTATGTATGAAATTAGAAGCTTAACTTCCGTATAGTCTTTGAGGAAGAGTAAAATAGCATAGAGCCGTGAAAAGTACTATACATTACTGTATATTATATAAATTATATTAATTACTATAAGGAATTAGGAGAGTATAATTATCAAAGAGAGATTATGAGTGTGATTATGATGGGAAAATATGTAAAAGAAGCGATACGTAAAACGTTTAAAGGTGATAGACGTCTGAATTCATATATCACTTCTAGCTTTAAGCATTTCCCAGTACATATCTAAATTTATCAATAAGGGTTTTCTCTGGTATGAATTCCAGGGATACTTTATTTAAATTTTATCTGAAGTTTCGGCAATTGCGTTCCTGACTCCTGGATTTACTAGAAACAATAATTGAAAACTCAAAATCTTAAAAACCTCCTTGGATTAGACAAGCAGTGTTTTACGATCATTGGTGGAGATATTTTTTTCAAAAACTATTTGAAAGTAAATGGTCATATCTCTTTTGAAAAGAATCAATAATCAGAAAATGATTATATTTCTTTACAGAACACTTTGATATTATAAACCTCATATTTTCTAAATTTTTGCTGCAGAAATGATGTTTCACTATTGCATTAGTTGAAAGTACTATTATTATTATAAATGTTATTGTAGTTAAAGTTGAAAATGTCACCCAAATATACAAATTAAATCCAATGTTAATGGTTTGAAAAAAATTACAACCAATTTGAAAAAGTCCAGGAATATTTCCTGCTTCTTAAGACAATAGTATTACCTCGGCTGTTGTGTATGATAAATATTGATCCACTTTCTTGCAAAATAGATACAGATGTATGAAATTAAATAGGTATTAAAAAAAATATAGCATAGTTTTCTTATTTGGCTTTAATTTCTGTGGCGTATTTTTATATACCAGAAATAATTCATATCAAGTTGAATGCAATATATATACCACTTTATATGCATGTCATTTAGCACGAAAGTGTTTTCAGTAATTTTACATTTGTGTAGATTGTTCATAAATGATTTCCTTAAAAATACACAAGTGCATATGATATACCAAATATTTCTTTAATTATTTTTTCTTAATCTCATAAATCAAAACAAAAAGTTGTGGGAATAAATGCACATTATTATTTAAGAATTAGGCTTGATGATAACAAAATGTGTTTAAAGATTTATATTAGCATGACAAACTAATTTCTCTTATTTATATATGTGGAGTTTCCGGAATACGATTTTGATGAAATGGAAGCTGGCTAAGTGAGATATGCTTTTGCTTGTAATCTATGAATGTGGTAAGATGGTGAGCTGGCATAATCGTTATCACGCCAGACAAAATGTTTAGCAGCATGTTCGTCTTCACGTTCTCAATTCAAATTCCACCGGCTTTGCCTTTCATCCTTTCAGGGTTAATAAAATAAGTACCGCTTGAGAACTGATGTCGATGTATATGCGAAATTTGAAATAAACATATAGCTATAGAAATCGCAGTATATTCTTGATATTATCCCGTCAATTTTTTTAAACATTATATGTATATGACAAAATAGAATTATGAATATGTCACCCTTAACACGATGAGGTTTTGTGTTAAATTTGTGTTAAAATTTTCACAATAAACGAATTCATTGCAATTAACAGCAATCTCCTTCTATAATTTCACAAAGATGTGTATATGCATTAGCTGATTGTGC
Organism: Octopus bimaculoides; assembly: GCF_046866305.1. Classification (NCBI taxonomy): domain Eukaryota; kingdom Metazoa; phylum Mollusca; class Cephalopoda; order Octopoda; family Octopodidae; genus Octopus; species Octopus bimaculoides. Next base: position 61,580,345 of record NC_142928.1, read on the forward strand.
GTTGCATTAATCAGATTAGAGTTCTTTTCTTTTCAAAGTTTCAGCTCAGAGCTGCGGCCATGCTGATGCACCACCGTCAACTTTTCTACAAGATAACGAGTGAATTGATATGCAATTTTGATATTAGCACCGTTAATAAGGCGGCGAGCTGTCAGAAACGTTAGCACACCGGGAAAAATGCTTAGCAGTATTTCGTCTGTCTTTACGTTCTGAGTTCCAATTCTGCCGAGGTCGACTTCTTTGTCTTTCATCCTTTTAGGGCCGATAAATTAAGTACCAGTTGCGTACTGGGTCGATCTAATCGACTGACCTCTTCCCAAAAATTTCGGTCCTTGTGCCTCGAGTTGCAAGATAACGAGTGAATTGATATGCAATTTTGATATTAGTACTATTAATAAGGCGGCAAGCTGGCAGAATCGTTAATACACCCCGCACTATTATTAAGCGTTATTTTGTCCGGCTTTACGTCTGAGTTCAAATTCCGCTGAGATTGACTTTGCCTGAAAGCTTTTCGTGATCGATAAAAAAATAACAATGAAGCACTGAGATCAATGTAATCAACTTAACCCCGCCCCAAAATTGTTTGCTGCAAGCTAATATATGAAAATGGTATTAAAGCAGAATAATTCATTTTGAAATACTAAATATCTCCCATTAATACTGAAACACTAAATTGTATACTGAAGTACTAATTCGTATAGCTGAAAGCTAAGAAACTTATTTCGAATCGTTGGCATCCAGTTTTAGCAATTTTTGTTTTACATGAAAATCCTTTTGAAAAAAAAGACAAACAATCCTTTTCACGGAGAAGTAAATTTGTTCACTTTTCAAAATTCAATTGTAGTATGAGCTTGAAGTTTTAATATTTGCTAAGATTCATATACAAAAAGTACATAATGTGGTGGTGACAGTTGTTGAATATAGAGGTAAATATGAATAGTATGATAATAATATTCGCTGAGATATAAGTGATTGAGATGTTGGTACATGATAAAAGCTGAAGCATAAATACATATATGGAACATAATAAAACAGCTAATCGAATAATGTTCAAAAATAATATTAAGCTTTTATTTTTATTTTACTTATACAAAACGCTCGGGATTAACTAATCAATAATGATTGAGTGCTGTTGTATTATGTTATCTACTGTCGTGTTCAAACAAGTCCTGAGGGTAATATAACTATATTTCATAATTCCTCTTGTATTTGAAAACGGAATAAATATATTTCAAGATAATGAGTCAATTGGGAATTTTCTTTTATTTAGAATGTATTAAAATGTTAAAATGTAATTACACCTAAAAAGCGGTTGCTACATCTTAATGTTTTTAATAAGGAAAACTGCAGAAACATATCTCAAATTATTTAACCCGGAAAAATTGTGGTAATATTTAAGAATAGGATTAAGACGGCGAGTTGACAGTTAGCAAGCTGGGTGAAATGCTTAGCGACGTTTTGTCCATTTTCGAGTTCTGAATTCAGATTCCGCCGAGGTCGACTTTTAACCTTTTAAGTACTAATTGATCACCGGAGTATATATAATTGACTTATTCATCCCCTCCTGACTAAAATTCCTGGCCTTGTACCAGACGTACGGATGGCAAATTAATTTATTGTGCAAATTGGCACAGAAACTCGAGTCTGAGGGTAACTACAAAAATATTTTATATTTTCATTCCCTTTGAAATGGCACTTATTCATGCTTTGGGCTTTAACTGCCATTTCTATCATGTAAGGTGTCCTGTTACAGGTCACCCATTTGGTATATAAATACGTAAACTGCTGTACACTATTATATATGAAAATATGATTTTATTACGCATGCTCGCCACCGGTATAAAAAATTTTCTAAATTTTCGTAGTTTCAAAGCTTTCTTGGTACACAGTTTCAATATTCTAATATTATTTGCTGCCGAATGTAACGGCGGATTTGAAAATTATAATGTATAAGAATGTAGCTCGTATATTTTCAATGCTATTTGCAACATAAAGATGCATTAATCTTAGCGTCCTCACTGAAGCAGTACGGATGGAAAATTAATTAATTTGGGACACTGATAGAGAAACTCGAGTTTGAGGGAAACTACAAAATTATTTTTCATTTTCATTCCATTTGAAATTGCACTTATTCGTGGTTTGGGCTTTAACTGCCATTCCTAGCATGTAAGGTGTCCTGTTAAAGGTCAACGCTTTCGTGTATAAAAAGGTAAATTGTTTGTACACTATTACATATGAAAATATATTCTCTATTGACTTTATTACGCAGGCTAGCCACCGGTATCACACTTTTTCTAATTCACCACCTTATTCTTTTCACAGTAATGTACATACATACATACATACATACATATATATATATATACATATATATACATATATCTATATATCTATATATATACATACATATATATATACATATACATATATATATATATATATATATATATATATATATATATATATATATATATATATATATATATATATATATATATATATATATATATATATATATAGAAGGTTTAGATTTAGATTCAAGATTGAATATGGTACTTATGTTTAGGCACCAGAATATAGTATGGTATGGTATTATACAAAAACCATTCCAAAAAACTAGGTGATCAAAAAATCAAAATAAGCAACACGGATTTCAAAGATGATTGCAGTACGCACGTTTCATGCTACTCCATTTATTTAAGTAATGCGAGCATTACATTAAATAATATGTACAACGCTATGAATAGATAAGCACTGATGTCGATAGTTTCAATTAAAATTCTCCAACGTGGTACTCAAGCATCACCGCCGTTTAATGACTAAGACAAGTAAATAATAAAAGCTAAAAGTTAAATAATAGAATATAACTTAATGAAATTGATGAAATATGGAACAGTGATATGAGAAAAATTATTAAAATTCAGAAACTATCAATTATAAATTGTCAAATTAAATTAAGAGCGATATTTGAATATAACTGATAGGGATTTTCTGAAAGTATGCAAGCAACACCTGTAATAGCTGATCATAAATATTGAACACGTAATGAAAGAATGCGATTAGAAACATTCAATATGAAAAAACATCCATAGTAAATAGCAAATTCAGGAGAATTTGTCTAAAATCCCGCAACTGTCTGCACCACAGATTTGAAAATGAGATCATCAATATCATAAGAGAAGTAAGATTGAAAAGTTGTCAAAATATTTTTCCAATTAAAATTATACAGGCGTCGAGAGCTGGTGAAATGTTATAACTTCAAAAGAGGTGGTGAAATTTTATAACTTCAGAAAAGACAATAATCTTACATGGGATATTCGAAAACATTCAAATAAACACAATAAGGCTTGCGAATGAGTAGATCCTGAACAGAGAAACGAAACATCCAGCGATAAAAGTATGAGTAAATGACAGACGAGAATACATACCAAAACAAGAAATCCATATGCTACTGAAACATCACAGAGGCAATGTTATGAGAAACCATCAAAGCAGCGTAATAAACTCAATGGCTGGAGAATTTGAGATAGATGAAACAGAACCTGCCAAAAAAAAAAAAATCATCACCAATATGCAACAATCTGCCGGATATATAAACAACACAGATGTCTTCGAATATTCCGCAGCCCCTCAATAATCCAAAAAATTGTGAAACGTTTTACAGGTCCACACTATTTGATACCTTTGATATCTGCCCAATTCCCAATAGAAACTACCACTCGCTAAAACCACTTGACTTCTTCCACGAACTTCACCATAATCAGAACCATGAAGTAGACACCATTATTTGAGGAAGAAAATCACTCGCATTCAATGAAATCGTGCCCCGAACAAGTTGAAATATGGTGAGTCATTGCTTGAAAAAAAATTAGATGCCATGAAGGAGAAAAATGTGAAATTTGGGGAACATACATCCTGGAATGTATAGGCAAAATGGCAGTCGAGCATAGGCTTACGCAGTGATGACAGCTTAACCATATCTAACACATGAACGGATATGTTCAGAACAGTATTAGGAAAGGCCTTTATAAAGACTTTATAAAGGCTTTATAAAACCTTGTTTCAGCGTCTAGACATCCAGGTCACGTGATTTCGACCATACTTTTTGAGATATAATCGCGACAACAGCACATGTTCTCGCACTGTTTTTCGATATGCTGCTGGCGTCATCGCTGCTATCTCTAGCGGTTGAGCGTCCTTCATTGAGCAAACCACTAGCAGGACATACGATTCCACAAAATATATGCACATAATATATAAAACTCTATGCGTACACGTTTGTCCATGCACACTCTAATGCAAAGGCAACCACAAACAATAATATGACTCTAGATGTCTTACTCATTACAGACTCTCAAATATTTTTTCGCAAAATTAAATCAAATTTCACGTTATACATGAAACACTCACCAGCTGATCATTAACAGGTCACATCAATGTTATTCAGATTTAAAACGCCCCACAAAAAAGAAAATATTTATATGCAATGGATATGCCATTAAATTGGCTCACATCTGACATCTATTATAAATAAATTTACACATTTACTCCCCCAAAAAGACTAACTCATGCACATACGCATATTAATGTTCAAAAACCTTCACTCACATTTGTACTATAACATGTTAGCACTTCAAAGCCCGATGAACACTACCCCATACATACACACGCAAAGAAATATATACTTCCAACTAGATAAACTTCTAAATACACAGATGAAATTAAAACAGAACTTTCCACAAACCCACAGAACATACCAATGAATTTTCAATACAAATTTGCCAAGCCAGCAAGCAGAAAAACCGACGAGATTTTTCCACACAAAATAGTTGCTAATAAATCTTCAACAGCGACACACAAATATCTCTCCTAAATAAACGTATCAATTATCAGAGAGATATCTACTCAATAGATATCACTTGAATTAGTTTAATTGGAATAAGATATAAGGAACTATCTGCAATAATGTTATACAAGTTTATCACATATATAGCATTTTATATCCTAGCTCATGTGAGCAGTCTCAACCTCTACATCACAATATGATTACTACTGGTATTTCTTCATCTAATATAATTCCCCAACTATGCTTGATAGCAACAATTACCCAATTCTAAAGTTGTATATTGACTATGGTTATAAATGGCCCATATCAACTTTCAATACAACAGGTGGTGAATATCTAACATATAAACAATGCTAATATAGTATTGTGTGTAGACATAACTACAAATATTAATGTTTTATGAGTATCCTTCTCCCAATTTTAAGTAATTCCTTCCTCTATCATTTCCTTAGTTCTCTTCACTCCCCTGTAATTTGTCTTCCTCTTTTCTCTGATCTACTTGCATCCTCCCATCTTTTCCTCCCTCCCCTATGCAGTCACCATTCCTTCAGTGTTCTTTGTTATAACCAGAAAGGTTGTCCAATTTCTCTCATTTGAACAATAGACCAGTTGAGCAAATTTATCAGTTATGTACCTATAATGACTACTGAAAACAGGTGTAATCATACTTCGCTCCAATGAAGGAAAGGTATGTAATGACTATTATATTAAATGTGTTATTATATGTGTATATACACCCCCACACACACCACACATACATACACACACACACGCATGCACGCACGCACACACACACACACACACACACACACACACACTCACACACATATATATGTGTGAACGATTGTTTGAAAATACAATTTTAAAGATGTTTGATGACTTGACCGGTTTCACATTTTTAGACACAGATTGTCAAAAGTAAAATGTAAAGCTTTGTATAAGCTTTGTTGTGATAAGTACTGGTTATCACAAAGGTATTAAAATACAGTTATACCTTCTTTGATAATAATAAGAACATGTTAGAAATATTTTGCAAGAAAGTATTTAGGAAAGTATTCAACAAAGTGTATTATGTGTTCAATAAAAATCAGGTTTGTTTAGTAGTATATTTATACACAGAAGGAGATGTATTTAAGAATTTACAAAAAATTGGAGAGGAACTGACCTGTCTTTCTGACATTTTCAGAAAATGTCAGAAAGATATGCAGGTTCCTCTCCAATTTTTTGTGAATTCTTAAATATATCTCCTTCTGTGCGTGTGTGTGTGTCTGTGTGTGTGTGTGTGTATGTGTGTGCATGCATATGTGTGTGTGTGTGTGTGTGTGTGTGTGTATTCATGTGACTGCGGACATGTTGGAGCACTGCCTTTAGTCGAGCATATTGACCCCAGAACTTATTCTTTGTAAGCCTAGTACTTATTCTATTGGTCTGTTTTGCGGAACCTCTAAGTTACGGGGAGGTAATCACACCCAGTAGCAATTGTCAATCGATGTTGGGGTGACAAACACAGACACGCAAACATATAAACACACATACACATATATGACGGGCTTCTTTCAGTTTCCGTCTACCAAATCCACTCAGAGGGCTTTGGTCGGCCGGAGGCTATAGTAGGAGACACCTTCCCAGGGTGCCACGCAGTGGGAACGAACTCGGAACAATGTAGTTCGTAAGCAAGCTACTTTACACACAGCCACTCTTGCGCCTATATATTATGTATATATATATATATATATATATATATATATATATATATATATATATATATATATATATATATATATATATATATATATATATATATATATATATATATATATATATATATATATATATATATATATATATATATATATATATATATATATATATATATATATATATATATATATATATATATATATATATATATATATATATATATATATATATATATATATATATATATATATATATATATATATATATATATATATATATATATATATATATATATATATATATATATATATATATATATATATATATATATATATATATATATATATATATATATATATATATATATATATATATATATATATATATATATATATATAAACACGCTTACATGCGCACACATAACGAAAGGATGACACCCTTAACAAGTGTATTTCGCTGTAGCTCAGGCCTGGCAAAGCCTTAAAGCCTTATGAGTGGATTTGGTAAAAGCTGAAAGAAGCATACATGCGTCTGTGTGTATGAGGTTGTGTGAATAGAGACAATTATATATTCCATTTATTATGTATAGGAAAAATTCAAAGCTATATATAAGAATAAAAACGATATTATGATTTCTTTCAAATATTAGTTGCAATACAATGTGAAGGAGAAAATGATTTGCTATTGATGTAAAACAAAAGCTTACACAAAAGAATTTTGAAGGTTAGAGAAGTTAAATGTCATTTTATGGTTTAGAACTATAATTTGAATGGAAGAATTTGCTTGGATAGATTTTGTATTGCATCGACGTTAAATAGATAGTTGGCACTATGAATATGCTTTCTGTGGATTTAGCGATTGAATACTACATTAATGTGTAAATTTCTGAGATGCCTCTTTTGTATTTTATAATTTGCTGAATGAGTTCTATAGTTTGTGTATTTTATATGCTTGCTTGTGTGCAGTTGTTATGAAATAGGCATGAATGTGAGAAGGTGTGTAATTTTTTTAATATCTATATGCATTAACGTATATACTTATTTTTAGATTATTCTAGGATATAGTATATACATACACACACACGCGCACACACACACACACACATACATAAACACACACACACACACACACACACACACATATATATATATATATATATATATATATATATATATATATATATATATATGTGTATGTGTGTGTGTGCGTGTATGTATGTATGCATGCCTGTATGTATGTATATATATATATACTTATATATATATATATATATATATATTTCTAAAATACCTATTATAGAGGTACTACATTGTGCAATTAGTCCTGAGAGATATTTCTTTTTACAAATATCTGTTGTTCAAATTGTGGGAGACTGGTATAGTTATGTACAGTACTGTGCGTATTACAAAACGTGTGGCCGACCGTGTTTGAATGTGTGTGTGCGTAAGTAAGTCTGCACATATTTGTATGGCATGTACGCGAATTGGGAGTTCGTGCGTTTTACTGCCTGTGTATGCGCCTGTGTTTAGTTATCTAATTGGTATTTTTAGATTTTGCTTCTCGAAAACAAAAAAAAATGCTTGCAATAGTGATTATAAATGAATGTACAGATTGAACGTTTCTTGAAATAAATAACTGAATGTTTATGTTGTGTATTATTACATTTCAATTGTGCTTGATGTAATTATATACATACATTCACACACATATATATATATATACATATATATATATATATATACATATATATACGTATATATATATATATATATATATATATATATATATATATATATATATATATATATATCTTATTTATATATATATATATCTTATATTTATATATATATCTACATATATATATATATGCCACCTGTATACACAGACATTTATATACATATATGCGAAAATAAGTGCACACTGACACTGCACACGCATGCACACACATACTCACACACACACACATACGCACACAAAAATATATGCTGTTTTCACTGCACTTGCCTGAATTTTCGTATGTGTGCAAAAACATTTGTGTGTTAGTCTCTTTATAAGCTTTTTCGTGTGTAAATAATAAATATCTTTATGTGAATATTTATTCATTCAAATATTTATTTCAATAATTTCATCTTTAAAAAGTTAGTCTAAGTATTAAAATGATGGTTTGAATAAAGGTGTAAATTGAAGCAAATTGAAGCAAATTGAAAATATCCAATTATATTTTATATTATGTAAGAAAATTTATAACGGTTTCCAGGGGATGATACAATTATAAATTATATGCGCATACATATTTATATATTAACACATACATTCATACATATATGAAGATGCACACAAGCATCCATGCACATAAAAGTATAGGAACACACAGACACACACATACACCCGTTCATAAGCATGTATACAGACACACACACACACACACACACATGTATTTACCTGTATACAAACATATATTTCACGTGTATATACATAAACACATTCAAATTCTCTATTTCCCTCCATTACATTATTTTTCGCCCCCTTCTTTACACCGTTGTCTATTTAATTATATTTTATTCTCATCTCCGACACTCTCTGCTCTTTATTATTTCCGTTATCTCTGCGATTGTTTCTTCACTGTCGATTTATCATTCTTTTCCTCTTGGCTCTGCTGTTGCACTACATTTCTCTCCGCTTCTTTAATCCGCAGTTCACCATCATCCCGTTATACTTTTATCTTCCGCTTCATACTTCCTTGAAATGAATGTTATCTTCGTAAATGACCTTTTTTCAGATCTGGGTTTGTTTCATTCATTTACCCACTTTTTTCGCTACAATTGATATTTGTTTTGTTCTCTTAATGTTACTTCACACAATTTCCGTAGATCCTATCGTTGTAACGAAAAACGTTACGTGTATACTTTTGTAACTTTGCTGCCTTTGTTTCCCACTTCGTGTCTTGATTTATCGCATTGGTCGAAAGCTGTTCGTTGGTGATCATCATTGTCTTTACTTTTGATCATTCATATTTTCCTTTTAGTTCTCTACACCTCATGACCTTCCACGGTGCTGATAACACACAATTGCATATTATTGTCGGAATATATAGAAATTATACCGATGTTTGGTCAACAATTTTTAAGCAATATATTCAGTTATGGCGGTTTCTTTTGTCGGTCATACTTAGAAAATTCTCTGTCAAACATCTGCACCCAATTATCAATTATTCACACACACGCACACACACACACACATTCACTCACATACACACACACTCACACACACACACACACACAAACACACGCACACGCACATTCATACAGACACACAGGCACACTCATACACACACACTTACACACACGTATATATATATATATATATATATATATATATATATATATATATATATATATATATATATATATATACAAAGTATAGAGCAGACAGTAGTTTATCAATTTATCACAATTGAAAGTGAGTAAGACTTAATATAATCTACTATGCATTCGATAAATATTTTAGGTGAATGTTTTCATGCAACATAGTTCTTCATATATATAGGTTTTTGATTATGCAACCGTTTACCTGTATAATGAGATCTAATTGTATTTCCTCATGTGATATTCAATTGCTGTCACCGTTAGGTAATATATCTGCGACTTCGATGCTAATACATCCATCTGCCATGTTTGAATTTAGTAGACGCTGGCAGTTTCATTCCGCCTTCTGTTAACGTGCTTCTGCGTGTCTGGTATGAGTGGATCAGATGTATTGTATATCTTGGTCCTATCCGATTTTTGATCTCTTCCTCAGGGAAAATTTTATTATCCGACCTTCAATATACGGTGGTACAGATGGTTCAGAAACACACAAAATCTCACCCACATACATTCATGTATGCATGCCCATAGACATACATAAGCTCACAGATACCTTCATACATATACAATTACATACGTATATATATATATATATATATATATATATATATATATATATATATATATATATATATATATATATATATATATATAGGAAAATGAAAAAAAGTCAGAATGCTGAACTGGGAGCATAATTTAATAAAGATTTTTTCTAACCGGTTTTCATTGCGATGAAGCAAATTATCAAGAAGAAGGAGAATGAAAATGTTTTTTTACAAAGAAGTACAAAAAAGTACAAAATGAAGAAAATAATATATAAAACAATAATATATTAAAAAAATAAATATACCCATACATTGTATTGTCTTTGAGCTTTTGTAGTTCAATAGTAGTTCATGTAGGAAAAATAAGGATGCATGAGAGTTGAGAGTTTTGTTAGGTTTAAAAAAAGGGTTAAAAGTTTGTGTTAAGCGGGAAATGTGGTGTCAAAACAGGAAGTGTGTGTAAGGGGAGACAAGTGTTTTTAGTTAGAGTTATGAACTCTTTTTTTCCAAACAGGAAGTTTGTGTCTGTTCATAGAGAAATAAGGTCACTGAGGGGTGGGTGTGTTAAGAAATGGTTGGAATTTCTCTATGAAAAGATTCTCCTTGTTGATTCTTTCTTGCGTGGAGATTCTGTCTTTACATTGATAGAAAGGGAATATAATGAATTTAGGGTTTTTGTTTCTGGCGCAAGAGTCTATGTGGCCACAGAGTGGAATTTGGCGGTATTGAGGGAGGTTCATTTGTTCCTTATGGACAGCTACTCTTCTACGTAATGTCCGATATAGAAGTTTTGGCAACCCGCGCAAGTAAGGACATAAATGAGGTTACTCGAGGAACAAGAGAAATTGGTTTTAATTTTAAACTTTGTTCCTCGTTTGAAGGTAAATTCAGAGCCTTCAAGTAGGTGGGTGCCGGTGCCACAATTAGGACATGCACATTTTTTAACTGATGGGGGTGGAAGTGGTGTATGTAGTTTGGAATTGGTTAATAATGTTTTCAAAGATTTGTGTTGCCTTTTGCATTTAAGGACTGTGTGTGTATTAATGATATTGTTCATTTTCGGGTCTGTGGTGAGTAAGGGGAGGTTTTGTTTAATTGTGGTGAATGCTTCGATGTTATTGGGGTTATGGGTGGAGATGTATGGAAGTATATTGGGGTTGGGTGTGTTATTATGTTGGTTGGTTTTTAGTGTGTTTTTGTCAAGTTCCTTGGCACGTTTTATTCCAAGATCTATGAGTGTGGAGGGATATTGGCGTTGTAACAGTGTTTTTTTGAGATCTTGTAAGCGTATTTCTCGAGTGGTTGGGTCAGAGACAATGGTGCAAATTCTTTTAGCTAAATTAAAGGGTATATTTATCTTGGTGTGTTTTGGGTGGCATGAGCTACAAAGGAGGTATTGTTGTGAGTCTGTAGGTTTGTGGTAGAAGTCGGTTGTGATTTGGTTATTAGGTGTTTTTATGTTTAAGAGATCAAGAAAAGGGAGATGATGTTTGCTGAATTCCATAGTGAATTGAATGTTGGGACGTATGTTAT
>NC_142928.1:61597334-61687334 GCF_046866305.1 Octopus bimaculoides
CTGACTGAAAGAAAAATTAATGCGTCAATGAAGATTGCACCTTCTTTCGTTGTATAAGTTGCCTGATTAATATCTGACTTAGGGATATATTGGCAATGGTATCATTGCCAATATATATTGGCAATGGTAACACTGCCAACATTAACAACGGAAAGGAAAATACTTCCTAGATCAGGAAGGAGTCTCAAATACAAAGTAATAAGATTTCTTACACAAAACTACACGATGGTCATTAATGTTATGCGCTGTCAAGGCTTACCGAAACAATAGTTTCAAAGTCCGAATAGCAGCCTCGTTGTCCATTATACCACATGTTACCAGAGCCTAATATACGATAGTCGGAGCGAAAATTCCCTTCAGACTATCAAGGAGTTTCCATCATGTTTATCCTAGCATATGAATATACACTATCATCACTGTGATTATTTCAAATCACAACATAACTGTAACAAATAAAATTTCCTACAGTATTACACCGCTTCTACGATATCCTTCAACGGGTATCATGTCCATATAAACAACAAATTTCTAAAATATTTATGAAGTTCTTAACAGTTGCCTTTTCCAGAGGTATGAACAAGAATACATCAAATACTTCCCCTAGTAGGTGTCTTTCACAGGGTAAGAAATTCTCCTGTCTGCTGATATCTGCAGCATCCATTTACTGTATCCTCGCCAAATAGCGGCAGCATTCAACGAAAACTTCTTGTTGTAGACCATGCGTCTTCACACAGCATCTTCCCATTTTCCGAATCACAGTTGTTCCTCTCAGTTATTAGTTGTAGTAGTCTGACGAGATTGGAATTAAATTTATTACCGTGTCCAACCCATCCTTTCGTCTCACACAAAGGAATAAAATACTGCTGGAAAAACGCTAAAATCTGCATAAGAACCGAGTGATCCACACTTTCATTGATCAAATTGTAGATTTGTTGCCCACAAAAAAGATTAGTGCGTTGCAAAATTTTCGTTTCATGTCGTTTTATTATTTGGTTCTTAACTTTGACAAAACGGCATTCATATATGTTGTTGTAGAATCAGTCGATGACTTCTTTCGCTTTCATATCTACCTTTTTTTAGTGTATTTCTCTCTATCGCTATAATTTTACAAATACCGTTAATCTCATACTTAATTAACCTTCCCATGACAGCAATAAATAAGCAAATGCTGAAAAGTAAATGTATGATTCTAAAGTTATCATTATGGAATTATATTTTCATCCTTCAAACAACATATAATGCATTTGCTATTTTAATTTTGCGCGGAAGAAAATTAGATGTATTTCAGTAAAAGAATATATATATGGAACTCCGTCGGTTACCAAGACGAGCAGTCGACTCTGGAAAGGAAAATGTAGGTTGCTCAGCATTCCACAGATACGAATGTTTTTAATGTACTTCCCAATGTAATACAGCGTGACACAGGATGTGACAAAGCTTGCCATTTGGAATACAAGTACTACTCACTTTTGTCTGCAGAGTAGACGGAAGCAAAGTGACATAAAGTGTATTGCTTAAGAACACAGCGTGCTGCCGTAAAACGAACCTCACGATTCCACCCACAAGACCACGCATCTTCACAAAACCACAAAAACGAAAGAAAACGTACCACATTTCAAGATATAAAGAAAATTACGTTTATTATTTCAAAGATTACAGAAGAGAAATTTATGAATGAAAATACGTGTCTAGGCTGACAAGAGATCAATACATGTTACATGCGGGGCGGCGAGCTGGCAGAGACGTTAGCACACCGGGCAAAATGTTTAGCGACATTTCTTTCGTCTTTACGTTCTGAGTTCAAATTCTGCCGAGGTCGACTTTTCCTTTAATAATTTCAGAGTCATTAAAATAAGTTACTTACCGTTTTACACGAAATTGCTGGCCTTCTGCCAAAATTTGAAATCAATATGCAATATGTTATAAAGGGATAGAAGTAGACATGCATTTTACAAGCATGCTATTTTCAAAACTACTGACAGTTGTGCTTTCAAAAATTAAAAGAAAAAACAAACAAAAGTATATTCGAAGATATTCCACAGGCAACAGTTATTTCCATGCATGCATTTATTAAATTGTGCCATTAATGATAATGTTTCTCCTGCATTCCTCGATACTGTTGCTTAAGTACTTGGGGCTACTTCTGCAAACTTAATCAGATGCACGCATATACACATATATGTGTGTTCGTATACATACTATAAGACTACTACTGTTTACTGTATATATATATATATATATATATATATAATTAAAATAAGGGCTGTTACTATAAGTAAAAACACACGCTGGATACGGAAGTGTGTATATTTGATAAAGTAGTTTCATTTAGAGTCCCTTTCCAGCGTGTGACTTTACTTACATTAACAGTCCTTAATGTAATAATGTATTTGTAAAAAGAATAATACTTAATATGAATGTTTTACCTTAATTGGTTTTACACGCTGGCTAATAGATAAAATCTTATACAGATTTCTTCTTTATATTTAATTGATAAATATTGGCCCGGAATATATTCAGTGCTCAATTATTTTGTTTAAACACATGTAACTGAAATGAACAGAATACAAGTATTTTCATAGATATATAAGTGCGAACATATGTATATGCTTCTTGGACACGTTGTCTTCGTATGTTACGTTTAAGTGTTTATACTTATATATTTCTGGTTGTGTTTGCATTGACGAGTGGAGAGCGTTGAACACGAAATCGTTTCGATATGCAACTGCACTTTAAAAAACAACAACTTTTCTTTGTTCATTTCTTCGACTTCAACGCGTGTGTATGTTTCATAAAATACTTTGACTTTAGAGTCCCTTTCCAACGTGTGGCTTCACTTATACTAACAGCCTTTAAAATAATGTATTTGTAAAAAAATATATACTTAATACTAGTTTATTGTTAACCTTAATTGGCTTTACAGGCTGGCGACTTCAAAAAATCATATATAGATGTTATCTTTATATTTAATTGAAATATATATATAAGCTAGACACATGCATGGGCATACCCAAATATTATGTCACCTCGCAACCCGACGCCCAGTGGTGCAGCATATTGCTGTTGTTATTATTATTGTGTGACAATGCTCGTGGATGTCAAAGAGGGAGGACGTGTGTTCGTGAGCTGTAAGATTTTGTTCATTTTTTACAGATACTGTTGTGTCTAAAGAATGTTTACAATTTTGTGTCCAAGCCGACTAGGCCTTTTCTGAGCTGCGCGGTTAGGCAGGTCTTTGCCCCTTCTGCGGCTAATTTTCAATCTAAATTGTTCATTTTTTTTCCTTTTTCAATTTTGAAATTTGCACTAGGTCCTTGGAGAAGATTATTAGGCCTTCCTTTCTTATTGACTTCCCCAACATTGCTGTCGGAAAAAGCACCAAAAATGTTTTAAATTAATTGTGTCCGCCCTCTCCGCACCTTAAAAATTAGAGAGAGATAGAGCGGCGACAAAAGTCTTGCTAGCACGTGCAACGCTGAGAAATAGAAGGAAAAAGAAGAAAAGAAACGTGAGAGAGAAGAGAAGAGCAAGGAAATTGAGCTAATGGACACTGCTAGAGACGCAACGCCTCTGAATTCTAGCCCTCGTACTACCACCACTAACACTAGCTCATTGAACACTCCACAACAACCCAATGCATAAAAGAGTCAAGATTTTGCTTCAATGACAAAGCCTACACATGGATGCATTAATGTTTTCTAGAATCTCTCAAACACTATAAAAATATATTAAAAAGAAAAAGCGAAAGATGTTTTTCGATACTATAGACAATGCAAAGAAACGTACCATGGTGTACAAATCTATATCTTTAAAAATTAGACGTTTAGAAACTGCCACAAAGCAAGCAGTAGAAAATGGTTGCTACCCATTTGGAAATATGTAACATATCTGTCGAGGGATAAGAAATATGGCACAATTGAAGACAAATTTGTTACAGAAGGCGTAGCAAGACATCACTCAACCGCCCAGCTGAGAAATAGTGAACTTGTCCTAGTTTCAACTTACTTGGGACGGCGCGTCATCAAGATAAAAATACTGGAGATACTACCAGAAATTAACGCTTGCTGGATTGTCGCAGCCGTTCTCCTCGATTTGGAAGATAAAATCAGAATCATCCAAGTCGAGAAAGAAAAAAAGAACAAGTGGACTTGTCAGGAATTGCAAATGATGGTCCAAATAAACCAAAACGTTTTGGAACAAATTCTTGACCAAATCAGCCTTCCACATGGTACTATGCTAAACGTTACAGTTGAGAGCAGAAGGCCAAGATGTTATCAATGCGGACAGAATTACCACCTGAAAGCCTTCTCCCCACAATAAAAACAAAAGGAGGGCACTACCCACTTGATACAAGCACCAACCACAGCACAACAACTGAAGCAACCCCAGCTACAGAAGCAACCTCACCAACAAAAACAACCCCAATGAGAGAAGAAACCCCACTAATAGAAAGCAGGGAAGGCACTAGCAAACAAACCACTATCACTACTACCACGAAGTACACGAGAGGTAACAACGCCAATAACAACAGAGATGCTGTCCACAACCACCACCACATTACAGCTCTTGCCAGAAGAACAAAAGTTATCAGCAAATTTCGACCCGCTGGAACTACCCCTTCTCGCGATTGACCACTCATGTCGTGAAGACAGGCCAACAGTATTGAGTGGACAGAAGACACACTTAAAAGTCTAAGAAAAGGCACAATAGTACACCAACAAATAAACAAGCTGTTCCCCCACCCCAAAGCATTCAAATTCTTCTCAAAACAACAACAACACACTAACATCAAGGCTTCCAACACCACCATTACCAACACCACAGACGCAGCTAGCAGTACAATGCACAGCAGGATCAACGCGAGAATTATACGAAAATAAGAGAAACACCACAGAACTGACCGCCATAAACACAAAAACTTAAAGAAAATAAAGACGTCAAAATGACTGAGTTTGTACCCCCACAGATAATACACCGCCACTGCACATACAGGTACTTCGAACATCGCAACATACTTGCAGCAACATAAAATCCAAACTTCCACAGGCGTTTGGAGGCTTCAAAAAGAGTGTCCTCGAACCTCTATAAATCCTTGGTCGTGGAGATCACCACCCCCACTTAAGGAGCACCACATCTGCCCCGCTCCAAACCCAGATTGCTAACAGTAAGTCGTCCTCTCATTTTTCTCCTTACTAGCAACTCAAAAATAGGTTGCATAATTCTACGTGGTCTGGAGATTCCTTGGAAACAAGGTCACCTAATCAACGACTTCAGGTCATAAGGAATAAACGTAATAGCCATTACTGAATCCAGACTAACCGAACGGCGAACTATCATGTGAATTTTTGACGACTACGAGATCTATGCACAATTGGATTGTGTGGGTTTAGCCGATAGGAAAAGTGGGTGGGGGTTCAAAAGCCTCGCGAACCTGTCAGACAGTTTCAACTGTCAATGTGGACGTGGGCAAACCGCATCGAAACATCCAAATTGTATCTATATAGAGTATTTTGCAGGTCTTTAGACAGGAATAGTATTAGTTGTCCACAATTTCAAATAGTCGGCTACACAGATCACAAGTTGGTGACCTGTAAGCTCGACTTAGACAGCATAGGTAGACAGGGCCTCGGCAAATGTAAGCTGAACACGTCACTCTCGGTGTGTTAAACTTACATTGAGAAGTTGAATATCTTAATTTGACATTTGTTGAGACCATGTAGAACACATATGGCCGATGTGAATGTTTTATTCTCTCCTCTCTCGGACCTACAATTATTAGATCATTTTTTTTTTTGTGTTTTTTTTTACAAGGAATGTTCAGGATCTGAGTTGCAAATACAGTGGCTGCCCGTACACTTAGCGGAGAACAATTTTCAACCGTGAAATTTTAAACTCCAAATATTTAAATTATTGCCACAGTTGTAGCAATATATACAAAAGCAAAATTTATAAACACAATGAATAAAGCTACAGTAGTAGCAGAAAATATGGCATTATGCCCATGAAAGCGGGGAAAGTTTGACATTTCAAATTTCAAATAATTACACTTTCGCATTCGACAAGACATGAAAAACGACACCGGCCACAACAACAATACCAATAGTAACATTATCAACAGGAACAACAGCATCAATACCAGTTAGTGTAAGAAAAGTAACAGCCTTAGTTTCAGCCGCAAGACAAGATCATTAAAGCAAAAGTAACGGAAAAGATCACCGCTATCGAGGGACATCGCAAAAGAGTCAGCAGCAGCAGAAACCCTCCAAACAAAATATGTATATCAACAGAAGAAATCAAGTAAAAAACGCGTTCTTCATTGGCGACTCACATCACAAACAAATGTTGTGCGACGGTGACAGTGAGGAACCGAAATGACACAATACTACGAATGGAAAGAAAAGGATATGAAAGAAAAACGTCAACAAATAAAAGCAAGTCGGGAATATGAACAAGTTTTGATTTGGGGCTAAATTACACTAACATTTCCTACAGTAGCTACATGATTAACATCGCCAACACCACTACTATGATAGGCACCATTATCACCAGCAGAAACACAAACTTGATCACACACATCTCAACAGCTAGACCACATACGAACACGAAAAAAACATTTTAAGGGAAAGAAATAATAAACCTCATGTTCATAATCATTAGCAGTAAAATATTTATGGATCACTTTCGTCAAATTACGAACATCACACAATATATAACTTATGTAAATCGATAGCATTCCGGCAGAAAAAAATCATTCAAATCCCACATCATAAAAATTTCACTATGATGTTCACAATGGAGTTGGTCGATTGCCGAATCCGTAATCCCATTGCAGCTGTTTGACAATAATCCACAAGCAAATAATGCACAAGCATTGCACAAATTCTTGCACGAAGGTTTCGTGACGTTGATCACATCATGATCAAGCCCTACTGATGGATCTGCCATGCTTCTAGATTTTGTTCTGAATTTGAGTAATATTTTTTCGCAAAATTCCGAGAAAGCAGCGTGCAGTTAAATATGTTACTAAGTAACAGATAATGAGGAAAATGTTGTTAAAACTCACCAATTAGCAGTCATTGGAACATTAAACTAAATAATTCGCGGTACTGCCCAATCGAGTATGAAGTACAATTACAAGGCAGAACTGTTAGAACGTCGAACAACAGCCATTGCTCTACTGGTTCGTGCTCCTTACCATCACAGTTCAAATCAAGATTTTGCCCACATAACTTGCAGATTTCACATATCACACAATTTAATAAGAGCACGAAGAACAATGGATGTCTTACATGAGTTCAATCTGTCGTAAGTAATAGATTCAGGGTGCGGTTTTGACAGCTGTTCCTCCATTCTTCCAACAGTCCTCATAAGTCTGCAACAAGATATAGTCACTGCCTAATGATTATATGATAAGAATGATAAGAGAAATACATGAGTCTCTGAAATTGAACTAATTTCTGGTGGCATTTGAGATCATTGTTTGTAGTGAAATTAACGTGAAATGTTTTAAGCGTATGATCATTTTCCCATAGATAAGTCAGACAAGGTTCAACTACTAAGTTTCTTCCTTTTCGAGCTATGTCTTTCAGAAGTTTAGTAGTTTAGCACGAATACAGAAATCAACTGCGCAAATTCCTCGCCTTAGTAATATATTTGTTTTGCCTTTTAACTATTAAGTACTTGCACAAATTATCTGCCATTATATGTAAAAAGAAAAAACAAAAAAAAAACCAAACATATCTCTAATAAATTTACGTCAGCGACAGTATTTATAGTTAGGGGTGCTTCTTTCGAATTGGCTTGAATTGCCGATGCGGATCATACACATCTTCGATCCAGAAATATATATATAATGAAAAATATATTTTGTCAGATTCCAGTGATTGTTGAAATATTGTACAGATATATCGCATACAGATATATACTAAAGTATTCAGCAACTCAATTTCATTGTGTAGTTAAGCATCGATGAATAAGTGGAAGTTTAGCTGATGCATAGGGAAAACAAAACGATAATAATGAAAACGTTATATATTTATTCTATACAGTAATGCGAAATAGTCAATAACTCAAACTCTCCACAGATATTTGGTAAATAGCACTATTGACTACAGAACGTAGAAAGGATGGGATTAATAGCTTTCATATTTCGTTTAATAATACAGAATGTGGAATGGAGTTAATCTATTCAGATTCGGTCGACGTAACTACTGCAGAAGGAGAAGGTCTGCTGCAATATAATCTGCTCGATCATAGTTCAGCTGCGTCTAAATATCAATATGAAGCCCACACATATGATATATATATATATAGATATATATGTCTGTGTGTTTGCGTGTGTGTTTATGTGAGTGTGTGTGTGTTTATATGTGTGTGTGCGTGTGTGTGTGTGTGTGTGTGTGTGTGTGTGTGTGTGTGTGTGTGTCTGTGTCTGTGTACGTATATGTACATGTTTGTTCAAAATATATTTGAAAATACAGCATGAATAAAGCTTAGTGAACGCAAACATCGAAATGAATATGTAAAAGTCCTGCTGCATTATCAGAATGATTAGACATATTCCAAAACATTGCGACATAATATATTTGCTAGTCTGTTATAATGTCACGGAAACTTATATGTGAAATTAATCTCAAATTAATGAAGTGGAGACGGTAGAACAGTGATTCCAAGCGTCAAAGATCTCTGCGATTTATAATCAAATCACGCTGTAACATAAATTGTCCTCATTTATGGATCGAGAAATGGATTGTCAGACCAAGTAGTGGGATTTTACGAATACAGTTTTTATCCTGATATCACATTTACAGTTTAATGCAAAGTTTTGGTATCCTCAAATTAATTGCTAAAAAAATGTTTCCTTGAGATTATAACAGACTGAGAAAAATATTGCGTCGGAATGTTTGTGAATAGGTCTAATAATTCTGAAAATGCGGCGCAGTTTATACATATTCATCTGGATGTATACAAATATCCACGTATAAATATGAGTGTGTATGTATGTGTGTACATGTGCGTGCGTGTTCAGAGGCGGACGGGATCTAAAAATATTGGTTGTCAGGAGACTAAAGGGGACCAACCGCAACTACAATGCTATCTTTTAATTTTTTTTTTCTTTTGTTAAAAATATTATTTTCAACTGTATACATACACAGCCAGGCTGAAAGAGCGCATTCTTCCAGGAGTGAATAAAAAAAATAGATATTAACATGAGCCTCTATATATCGATTCTAACGGCGCAGGGGACCACTTGCAATCGGGCAAGCAGACAACCTAGGCAGTCCACCACACTGTGTGTTTGTTTGTGCACCGTTTAAGTTCATTTACGGGAGACGTTTTTGCGTATGCATATAAAAGCTCCTATATTATTACGTCGGCTACGGCTAATGGTACCAATTTGCAAGAGTACTTTTCTGGGGTTGTACCGAGTTGCGCCGATATAATGTAGGGTGATATAGTAATAATTTTAATAATAATAATCCATCGAGAGATTTACAGATATTTTAATGTATCACAACGTGTGTTCCCATGCATCACATGTTTCTTACCATCATAGTCCGTGTTCTTACGATGATTGCAGTGCAATCCGTACTATCTAGGGACATCAAGTGAATCTTTGTTCATAAGGCGAAATTGTATTAAAGTTGTAAGCAACGAAGGTATAACAGAAGGGTGTTCTTCAATTTTCACCGATCAAAATGTTCATTCGGGCATGTGGGCAGTTCTGTATTTATTCGATATGGAAGAATAGGTGATGGACGGAGAGAGAAAAGGGAGAGAGAAGGGAATGTTAGCGATAAAGGAGAAAAAAATCGTGCGTGATAATTATAGACTTGTCTTATTAACTCTGTGTACACATCTGATGAGTAGTATATTTCATTGGTTTGACCTTACAGCAAGCACTTCCTCAATGAATTCAGATGTTGTGGGCACAGTAAACAAAGATAGTTTTGGTGATTAAGTTCATTGTCTGAGTTGATAAATGATGTTCCCTTAAAGGTCCCTTTTAGTTACTTCTGGCAGTAGAATGATATATTCTTTTATTCGTTTATTCTTTCAATTGTTTCAGTCATTTTAACTGTGGCATAGCTGGAGCACCGCCTTTAGTCGAACAAATCGACACCAGGACCTGTAAGCCTAGTACTTATTCTATCGGGCTCTTTTCCGAACTGCTACGTTACGAGGTTGTAAACACACTAACATCGGTTGCCAAGGTATGGTGGCGCGGACAAACACAGGCACAGAAATGCATACATACATACATACATACATACATATATATATAGACGTTGGGCTTCTTTCAATTTCCATCTACCAAATCCACTCACAAGGCTTTGATCGGGCCGAGGCTACAGTAGAAGACACTTGGGCAAGTTACCACGCTGTGAGACAGAACTCGGATCCATATATTTGGGAAGCTAGCTTCTCACCACACAACCACTTTTAAGTATTTTGCTCAGTTCGTTTATATGTTCTACTCTCTATTGTTCCGTAAGATGCTAACGGGAGTTAGTGTTTTTCTGTTTCATAATTTTCTGTTTCAATTCTAATAAGGATGGCTTGATCTCATACTTACGTGATATAATTACTACTGGATGGCTATGAAAGTTACACCCCTGCAATGTTCTGTTGTATGTTCTTCCCTTTTTATTATAGACCAGTTGGTTGTATGCGACATTCCATTTCGTTTCAGCCTCCAGATGGGGTTAGATTATGATATGCAGTGCCTTTTGTTTTCCTCAGAAAATGACGTAAAATGTTTGCGCAGATTTTTCATGGTGCCTCCGGTACCAACTATGTATGCATATTTGTAGTGCTTTCACCTTCATCTCACAATTATATACCATGCGGTTGTTATTCAATTTGAATCGAATGTTTCTTCGACGATCGCTGGACTGTTCCTTGGTCAGATATTTGCTGAAATCGCATATATATCACTACATATTTAAGAAGCATAACATGAAAGTGTCACACGCAACCTGCTCCAGCTTGGAGTAGCATAATCACCGAATCAACAATAAAGAAATAAATAAGGGCTCGAAAATCTCTCCTCAGTGAAATCTTAACTAATGAACCTGTAAACAATGCTCACTCGACCGACCCCCAGGAAGCCAACGCTAGATTATATAGCACGGATTTCCAATGACAGGAATCACACACTCACCAAAATTCTTGACCACGCTCTCGCGCTTGTGTACCATAACATGCCAACAAAGTTCTCTACTCCTATAGGGCTTCAATTCAATGCAATAAGCCCACGCAATTTTTATGAAATTCTTTCTATTTCTTAACTTAATGTTTTAATAACGACTTATTGACCACAAATATAACGCCCCACAATTTACTTTAGATTATATATGTTTTATCGTCTTTCTTTTGTTATCAACCACTACCTGACCACAACTCCTTCACCTCTCCAAAATGTGTCTGAACTTTTAGCAACTCACCACAAGCATATAATGTTCGAGTGAAAACGAAATGTAAATCTTATAAATGTTGAAGCAAGTTACGTTACCCGATTCAGTTTCCTGCATTGTGCGTTGCATCTGATGTCAATACATCGTCTCATTCCCACTAAGATGCAGTGCAGAAAGAAGTGGAAACGATTGTTGTGCTAAACAAATCTTCTATTTACACACTGTCTCCGAACGAATCGTTTAAATTATACCCAAGGTATGCCTAGGATTTCCGGACGTAGGGCTTGCGACGGGTGCGCACAAGCGCCGATGGCACCTGGTAGCCATGAGTGGCGAACGTCCTGCGTAGTATCAAAACATGGGACTTACTCCAAACAAGGTTTGCATACTGCATTTAATACCTCCTTTCTACACCTGAATTTAAAATGTTGAATATAACACACACACACACACACACACACACACACACACCCATATATATATATATATATATATATATATATATATATATATATATATATATATATATATATATATATATATAATTATAAATCAAACCAAGAAAAAGACCATTTCTTTCAAATGGATGGAAAACATCCAATTTTCATTAGCAACACAAATAAGTAAGTAGCACAAATAATAGTGTGTACTTACAATATACAAATATCTAAAGGAATAGATAAATACAATTAACATAATAAAAGT
Source organism: Octopus bimaculoides (assembly GCF_046866305.1). NCBI lineage: Eukaryota > Metazoa > Mollusca > Cephalopoda > Octopoda > Octopodidae > Octopus > Octopus bimaculoides. The sequence goes on from NC_142928.1 coordinate 61,609,457, forward strand.
TATTTACATTATAATATAATATAATATAATATATTATAATATAATATAATATAATGTAACACAAAGAGATATAATATTATATAACAAACGATTAAAACAAATATAAATCCAACAATTTGTTTCGACTAGATTTATAAAAATTCACATTCATACATATGAGTCTCGCCAGTAGATATTTCTTTAAAAAACAAGCAAAAAGTCCATGCAAGGACTGCTAACTTATAAAAGAGACTGATTTAAAATATACCTGTGTTTACAAGCCTGTCCATTAATAATTCAAAAATATAATACAATAAAAACAAAAACAATATTCAAATATAAAAAATATGTAAAGAAAATTTATAACAGTCATAAAATGGTTTTATGGACGTCCAATAACATTAATCTAAATATATTTTAATCGAAATTATTTGTAATTATTTGTAATTTTATTATACAAGATCTATGTAATTTGTTAAATTTTTTTGTGGTGGAGTAGCAACTATATTTTATTTTAAATTATCATATACTATAAGGAAAATAATAGATAAAGAAGGATATATTCTGTGCAGACACTAAATTCATTGAAAATATCTTTATTCAACGATGGATTCACCCAAAAGTTTTTATTAAATACGGTGAGGGTAAATAAATGTATAAAGTTACAATTATTATAAATTTTACTATTCCTTAGACAAAAATGATAATAATATATAAATAAAGTATAACAATGTTACTTAGTTTTACAGACGGAAATAAATTAGAATAAAACAATAGTTATATTATTCTCTAAATTCTCATGTGTATACAAGTTCGAAAGAACATAATATGATAATATATACTAAATACACGAAATATTCGTATATGTATAATTATTCATATATATATATATATAATTATATATAATAATATATAATAACTATTCTCATTTATTTATTTGTACTAATATAAACTTTATTCTTAAAGGAAAAACACAAATTTACTTTCTTCATGAGAGGAAAATACCATCGTTGATCAATGTTTTTATATTTATATATTAATTGCTTACCGAAAAATAACTGGAAATATGTACTTACAATAGAAATCGTTTTTGATCATGATACAACCTTTAATAAAATTAGAAGCTAATTCCAACTCTGATAAAATAAAATTGTGTTTTTCCTTGTATTTACTAAAAAATAATGCTTAATCATGCATATATAAATACTTCTATGCACTACCAAATTTAGGATATATTATCATTTTATGTTCTTCCGAATTTGTATACATAAATAAATTATAGAATAAAATATCTATTATCTAACTTTAATTTATTTCCTTCAGTAACATTCTGACACTTTATTTCTTCATACATTATCACTTTTATTTTGGAAATAGTATAGTTTATAATAATCGTAGATTCATACAATTGTTTAATTGATTTACGGTGGTAAAAACTATGTCTTTATATTATATTATAATGTAAATAAATCTTTAGTATGTCAGTTGTATTTATCTATTTCCTTTAATATATATATATATATTACAGATATATATATATATATATATATATATATATATATATATATATATATATATATATATTGAGGTTACTGACAGGAGTTACTTTCTATATTGTGGCTATGTATAAGCTTTGTATCTCTCTATACTTTTTACTTAGATTTCTTATATATTTTATTACTGATATATATATATATATATATATATATATATATATATATATATATATATATATATATATATATATATATATATATATACATACACATATATTTCGGATTGAGGATGTTTCAAAAGCTAGAAATACTGTGTTTGGGATTCCGATAAAAAGGCAACACTCGGTACATGACTTCATTTTACACCTTTTACCATGTGAGAAAATTTTTTCTCCATATTACCTACAGTGAATATCCCCTTAGAAGTTGAAATATATCACAAACATGTATGAACTAGTCTAAAGTTCTCTTATGCCAAAACATTGCTTGGCTCCGTTACTGCTGAAATCATGTATAAACACAACAAATAAAGCACATTACATTATTTGCAGCCGGGGAAAAAAGTGAATTCCGAATTTTCTTTTACTTCTTCATTCCATTTCTGTTCATATGCCATATTTTCCCCTCTATTTACTATATGCATTTATCTAGTATCTACCAAATATCTCTCCTTTTAAGCGTATTGAACTAAGTATAGACGTATTTTCTGTCACACGGAAATTTTATTTAACAATTTGTTATTTGCCAATTATATTTTATGTCAGGAATTGTTTTGGGCAACGTTCTTGAGATAACTGTGTCGTTTTGCCTGAAACCTAAGGCATTTCTTTTTTCAGCATCTAAGTTTAATTAAAAAAAAAAAAGAAACAAGCACCCTGCTGTTTTATTTTTGATTTTGCCGAACGGCCTAGGAATATGTTAACCTAATGTATATAAATAGATCAAATTTAAATTTACCTATATTTTTATATTTTTCTCTACTCTCTGTACATTATCTCGCTATATGTTCTTCATCATTCGAAAAGTTTATGCGTTGCCTATATTTATAATACTTTTACAACGCATTGCATTTATTTAATATTTTTAGAAAATAAAATAATAATCGTTGGCAAGTTCACCTTTGATATTCTTGAATATGTATGAATAAATCAATCGAATTTGTACATTAGAAACAAATTTACTGTGAATTGAGTTGTTATGTTCGTTCACAGATTCAGAACATAAACGGTCGAAGAAATGAACAACTATGCACTCACATTACACCGGAGAAATAGCGAATATCTAGATACCAAGAAACAGTTGAATGAAATGCGATGTGTTCGGATTTGAGAAGGCCCAGTTTTTAACGCAGATAATAGTATTATAAGAAAGAAGGGGAAGTTTTAATGAAGTGCAAAAATTATGAAATAATATTCAATGCTTATAAACGTTTGATATGTTAAAGCTAAGCGAAAATTCCATTAGTTAAAAATTAGAGAAAGATTTCAATTATTTATAAGTCATTTAAAAAATGAGTGGTAGTACTTTAGCTTCGTTGTGGTTAACACATTCCAAAATAAGTATTGAATTAACCAGCAATCAGTGTAAACAATTCTGTCTAATATGGTAATTAATACTTATTTCCACGGCTAGAGCAAATGAAACATAGAGAAAGATATGATGAGTAAAATATGCTGAACAAAATCAGGAACGTAAATATATGTATTGATAATATATACCGAAGCTTATGCCAAGCTGAATAATAAGGATCCTTGGTCTCCTTAATAGTAATACGATTTAATATCCACTATCATTACCCTGTGTTCCTGTTTCAACTGAGTATAGAGCAACAAGTATTAAAAATTGAAATGAAATCCTACTACGGTGGCAAAAACATTAGGATGCATTAATTGGTTAGTTGAATGAATTTAAAAATATTTCGCACGTATAAGTGTGGCGACAACCCTTTGGATTTGAAGGAATTCCAACAGAAACGTAGGGAGAAATACTTTACTTGTTCTGCAGTGCACACTTACGTGCGAATATCAAAGTTCAAGATGAACGAAGTGATGCAATACAAAAGGTGTTTTATAAACAAAAGTGTGGACGGGTGTAAAGGAGTAATTATTGGAAGTCGGATTTTTTACAGTGGGTTTTCTATGGTGAATCTGAACGCAAAATTAAGTGCAACTGTGGGATTTCAGGAATTTGCTTAAAATGCATGGAACCGAGTTCATTGTAATGGTGAATTTGTTATTAAACTTATGAGGGAGATTTGTAATCTATGCTGAGCCTGCGGTGTTCTTACGATTCTCCAGCTTGATTGGTGGAAATCCTGTGGTTTTATTATATAGTGCATCGCCTTTTACGTGTATAAGAAGACATTCTATAGTTTCAGTAATATTCATTATAAATTTATTGTCTTACTTGAATGGACGTACCATTATACATTCATATTCTAAAGTAACCATTTCGCTTCAAAGTTCCTGTGGATCAAATAGAAGAAATACTGACCCTAACACCACTTATTGCGCTTGAAGTTTTTTTTTTAAATACCACCTTCTAAAACATGCTCAAAATATAGTTTGAAAGGATATAATTTGGTTCATGAAGCAAGAAAGTGCATTTATGAAGTCAACAGCTAACTTGTAAGTTAATTCAATAGTTTCAAAAATCACTATCTTTTATGCTGGCAGTGCTATGACATTTATTATTCAAAATTAGGTTATGGTAAATTTCATCGCATTGCACTGCATGTTGGACATTTGCATATGAAATCTTCGTAGTTCTTCAAATCAAATCAAATCAAATGAGTATATAATGGTCTGGTGTCTCTATGTTGATAGCTTATGCAACTGAATCCCGTAACAATAATACTTTCCAATATTTTCACACGGCCAGTAATTATGCAGGGTAAGGGTCAGTCAATTATATCGACCCCAGCAACCCTGTAAAATTTATTTTATTGGTGAAATGAGCGAAATGCTTAGTGGTATTTCGTCTGTCTTTACGTTGTGAGTTCACATTTCGCCGAGGTCTACTCTGTCTTTCATTCTTTCGGTGTCGATAAATTAAGCGGCAGTTGGTTCCCTCCCCCAAATTTTCAGGGCTTGTGTCTGGAGGAGAAAATAATATTTATTTCATCGAGCCTGACAAGAGGAAAGGTTAAGTCAGCCTCGGTAGCATCTGAACTCGGAAATTAAACCTGAAGAAATGCCTCGAAGCATTTAGTTCGGCGTGCTAGCGATATTGCCAGTTGACTGTCTATATCATGTAAAATGATAAAAATAACTACCTGAGCTATTTTACTAAAGAAAGGTGAAATAATTTCCCTGAATACGAATTGGACTTTAGGAAGGCATCCAATAATGTGAAGTAATACAAATGCAACAAATATTTAGGAAAAGTCACAAGAAGCGTTAATGAAATCACTTTCCCTGCAGATAGTAACTTAACTACAATTATATTTTCATAAAATTTAATTATTCATCGTACAGATTACAGATGAGCTTCGATATTACCTCCAAATTTGTTAATCCTCACATGAACTCCAGTACATAATTTAATAACTCTGGTTGATTAATCCACGACAAATTAAGTGAACACCTAATTACGTGCTACGAATATAAACGGACAAAAATATATGTACATGCTTTACACATAAGAAACAAGGTGTATAAAGGAAGGTATGGATTATGCCTTTATTTATTGCACACGGAAAAAATATATTGTTCAGTTTACACGCACATATTTCGATACACTAATACACTATTCATTAATTCATGATTGCTTAAGCTGATAGGTAATTCCGAATGGGGAGCTGATTTTAAACGCTATTTGATTCTCTGATTCCGTATTATTTACTATTTATTTACACATGAACACACACGAACACACATGCACACACATGAACACACACGCACACAAACGCACATACACACTCAAATATATGTAAATATTATGCAGCAAATTTCAGTCACGATATATTATATAACTATTCACTATTGTTAGAAAATAGTTGCCTGGAATGCATGAAATACTATAGTGAACAATAACCTCAAAACTATATGATCTTTACAACACAACCAAAAATTGCAATACCAGAATCCTAAAACAGTCTGACAATTGGACTGTTTTTTACGTTTTAGACATATATATATTTACGTATATACATACGTTATTACGTAGGTGTATATATATATATATATATATATATATATATATATATATATATATATATATATATATATATATATATATATATATATATAGAGAGAGAGAGAGAGAGAGAGAGAGAGAGAGAGAGAGAGAGTTATTAATATTTCTAAGTCTCTCTAAAGGAGACTACGGCAGCGGTACTGTAAATTAATAGTTATCGCCAAGCCAACATGGCAGTCCGAAAATTAGGACGAAAGCTGCCGTGAATTAGCTCCAAGAAGCCATCGCCTCTAGCTAGCTATGTGACACACGAAACCTGTGTCCTTTATAACCTTCGAACAGGGGAGGTCAGCAGTGTCCCCCTGCTGGTTTGGCATCTGCAGACTAGTTTCAGGGTGTTGCCCCTTGTCAATGCAGAGCAGCCAAGCCCTAGCCAGGCGGCGCTGCTGACTATCTGCTCGAAGGTTATTTATCTATTTTGGGACTGCCATGTTGGCTTGGCGATAACTATTAATTTCCAGTACCGCTGCCGTAGTCTCCTTTAGAGAGACTTAGAAATATTAATAACTCTATTTCTGAAAACCAGTGGATAGATTCCACTGAAATTAGATAAATAACCTTCGAGCAGATAGTCAGCAGCGTCGCCTGGCTAGGGCTTGGCTGCTCTGCATTGACAAGGGGCAACACCCTGAAACTAGTCTGCAGATGCCAAACCAGCAGGGGGACACTGCTGACCGCCCCTGTTCGAAGGTTATAAAGGACACAGGTTTCGTGTGTCACATAGCTAGCTAGAGGCGATGGCTTCTTGCAGCTAATTCACGGCAGCTTTCGTCCTAATTTTGGGACTGCCATGTTGGCTTGGCGATAACTATTAATATATATATATATATATATATATATATATATAGATATAGATATAGGGAGAATTCACAGAAAAAGAACAAAGCAGATGAAGACAGGTGGTGTCGTAAAACAAATATATGTATTAGTATAACCCTCGGGAATTGAGAAAAATGTTACGTTTCGAGCGTACGCTCTTCCCCAGAAAGGATCACAGAAAGAAAGAAGGAGAGAAAGAAGGAGAAAAAAAAAGGGGCTAGTGGTCACCGATCTATCATGGCGTATGCCAGAAAGAAGGGTAACACAGAAGCGTTAAGAAGAAGGGGACACAACAAAATAGTGTGATCCCAAAACGAGGGTTCGTGTGTATAAGAGAATGCTGGTGATCTTAACGTATGAATGTGTGTATATAGGTGTGAAAATGTGGGGATGTGAATTGGTCAGTGCTGGTCTGTGCGTGGTGGTGTGTTGTAATGTGATATGTTGTCCGGTATGGTGTAGCGTGGTGTGGTGTGATGGTGTTGGGAGGTGGTGAGTCGAGGGTGTTGAAAGCACAGGTGGACCGTGGGTTAAAGGTGGGGGTATATGGGTAGGCAGAGGTGAGGGTATGGGGGTATGGTGGAGAGGGTGTAAGGGATGGGATGGGGTGGGATGGGAAGGAATGGGAAGGTGGGGTAGGTGTGTGTAGAGGGGGGAGTGGGCTTATGAGGGAGGGTTGACGATGAAGGGGACGGGGAAGGTGGGTATGAGAAAGAGAGAATGAGAATAAGAGAGAAGAGAGAAAGAGAGTAGGGGTAAAGAGAAGTAGGAGTGAAGAGAAGTAAAGAGAAGTAAAGAGAAGTAGGAGTCGGAGCAAGAGAAGAGACGTGGGTGGGAGGAAGTAGGAGGGAGGGGAGACGAGGAGAGAGGCAGAGAGGCAAGAGATGCAAGTAGAGGAGGTTAGATGAAGAGGGGAGGAGAGTTGAGACCATGTGGAGCAAAGGCGCGAATAGAGAAGATTGATTCCTGTTCACGGCGCAAACGGGAGTCCGGATGGCAACATTGCAACGACAATCCGAGCACGGACAGGTGTTGCAAAGAGTGACCGGTAGAGCGGAAATGGCGTGACACCGGGGTGTCGTTGCCAAGGCGGATGTCTTGGAGGTGTTCCGCGAACCGGTCAGCCAAGCGTCGTCCGGTTTGTCCGATGTACAGAAAATGGCAGAGAGAGAGCAGGAGGCGCAACAGATGAAATTGGTAGAAGTGCAGGTGAAGGAGTCGGCGAGGCGACAGGGTCGATGATGGGCGCCAGTGAGGAGGGTGGTGTTGGAGAGGTAAGGGCAAATGCGGCAGCGTGGGTGGGAGCATGGGGACGAGCCAGGTTGGGAGGTTGGGTTGGGGAAGAAGCTGTGGACTAAGAGGTCTCGTAAGTTGTGGGCTCGTTTGAAGGAGGGATCAGTTAGGGAAGATGTGGAGGGGTCAGACTGGATGCGCCGGAAAGCTCAGAGAATTGGTGCGTTCGAGAGTTAGGGAGGCGGGAGTATAAGGATAAATTTTTTCAATACAATTTTATCAGTCACAAGCATATCAAATACATTTTAAGGTGAAATTTAATAATTATAAATGGTGACATATATATATGTGTGTGTGGGGGGGGGGGGGGGTGTTTGTATGTATGCATATATATATGTTAAGGATTGCGCGCGTGTATATCTGTACTTGTACAAATTATTGCTATGTGTTGCTCATTATGAATAGCATGATTAATTCAATTTATATGTTTATATCTCTATCTTCTCTGTACGTTCAAAGTAGATCTCGAGTGGTGTTTTCATGAAACAAAATGTTTTTCTTTCCAATTTGTTAATCTAACAAGTTGCTAACAAATAAAACGATGTAACATCTGATGATGTGTCATCATTTCTCATCATCGTCGTCGTCGTAGTCGTCGTCGTCGTCGTCGTCATCATCATCATCATTATCAATAGTAATTATGATAACGATAATATTAATAGCAAATACAACATCAATAGCGATAATAATATTAATAATAATAATAATAATAATAATAATAATAATAATAATAATAATAATGATGATGATGATGATGATGATGATGATGATGATGATGATGATGATGATGATGATGATGATGATGATAATGGTGGTGATGATGGTGATGATGATTATGATGATGATGATGATGATGATGATGATGATGATGATGATAATAATAATAATAATAATAATAATAATAATAATAATAATAATAATAATAATAACAATAATAATAGTTACTGAGAAGTGTGCTAGCTTTAAGAAGATGGTAATCCCAAAACAACAGAAACTGACAATATGATATGATATGTGGCAATTACTTCTCTTATGGCACTATACACCGCTGTAGCGTGAGCAATACAAAAACGTGTAGGCTACAAGGCTGTTAAAAGAAGAATGAAGAGAAAAACGCACTAGTTTGAAAGATGGTGAGAAACTAGCATTAAGTGCTTGATTCAGGAAAGCAGATTCTTAAACATGATGCACAAAAAAGAATCGTTTAAGTATGGAAATAAAATACAATGTGGAACATGCAAAACGAAACTAAAAAAATAAGTGCTCTAAATGAAGAACAGAAATAAAGTGTGACAAGAAAGTCAGCTTAGATAAAATCGATAAAAAGATAGAAAAGACTACTTTCAGGAGAAAATCTGCTTTCAAATTAATCCGAAGATACGGGTTGATAAATCGAAGGAGAAGAAAGACAGCAATGAAGTGCCAGTTGCAAAGTTAAGCACAACATTTCGGAGTGACAAATGGTGCAAGAATGATATCCATTATGAAGGGTCAAGATTAATTAAAGCAGTACAAAAGGGAGCATAATATGAGATGGACATAGTGATAATCCTAGAGCTTATTGCAAAGCAGTCTTCTAATTACAAAATAGGACGAACTGAAACATGGTTGGCTGAAGCATATTCAAACACTAAGATAGATACTGCATATACCATTCAGTGAATAACTTCAGAGAAAATGTATGAATTTCGTGTGACTGGCAAACCTGACTTTTAGATATAAAATAATACACTAATTATACAACACGGTAAAGGCCAAATTAAATAATAACTGTTTAATCTTTTATTCCGTGTTCCTTTTTCTTAACTCACTCAATATGTTCCTAGAAACCGCAGCACAATCATCTATGGTAAACAGCACTCGCCCTTATATTTACCTATTGATTAAAACCGGGCTCTCGTTAATTCACGAGGATGTTTATGTAGGATATCTATGAATATATGACGGGAGGTAAGAATTAAGAACAGGGAATAAAGATTAAACTGATGTTATTTTGGTTTTTAGCATATTCTCTGTGTAGAGTATTGTTTGTAGCATTACATCAAATTTACTAAACGTACGTGCATTAACGGTAATGTAAAATGCAACAAATTCTTTAATACAAAACTTTTTAATATTTTCCTCGTGCTGATCACAATCCTCTCAACTATATATATATATATATATATATATATATATATATATATATATATATATATGCGAGTAAAAATAAATACAAAAAAGGTGGGGGTTTTTTTATGATTGTGTATAGAGGAATATATTATTTTGCTTAAAAGAGTTCCAACACTGTCTGTTTTTTATTATTATTTATATTCCTGCAGAACTAATGTGGGGTATAGAATATGGAATATACAATATATAATATGATATACAATATACAATATAAAATAAAAATAAAATAAAAATGGATATATACATACATATGTGTATGTGTGTGTGTGTGTGTGTGTGTGTGTGTGTGTGTGTTTAAAGATGAGAGCCGAGTCTGAAGGTGTAGGAAGTTAGTAAGATTCGAACAGTCGGTTGAAGGTATATGTATGTAATTTATATGTAGCATCATATAAATGTGCGCCTCGTTTAACAGCGACGGCATATTATTTGTCAATGAACAGTTTGTGTTTGTGGACTATGAGACCTATAAATTCGAAGTCTGAGAGGTAATCCTCTCAAATATATATATATATGTGTGTATGCGTGTGTGAGTATGTGTGTGTGAGTGTGTGTGTGTGTGTGTGTGTGTGTGTGTGTGTGTGTGTGTCTCTGTGTGTGTGATCCGAGTAAAGATCAGATCCTTTAGTCGAAGAAATTGACCGCTGGACTTATACCTTATATGTCTGGTGCTTATTCTATCAGTCTGCTGGACAGCTAAATTAGAGGGACGCCAACACCCCAGCACACAAACACACACACACGCACGCACCCACGCACACACGCACACACACACACATGGGTTTGGAGGTAGTGGTGATGCTGGCTGGTGCGATTTTGTAGTTTGCTGGTATGCCAGGAGAGATCCAGTGGGCCCCTAACTGGTTCCCCGATCTTAAAAGTGCAATATGGACGTGTAATGATGGAGCGCCTGATGTGGTGGTGATGCTAGCTGGTGCAGTGATCTTCATCACAGTACTTCATGGTAGACAATATTTTGCGCGTATGTCACACTACGTGTTTGTCCTTTGTTATCCCAATTGTTTGTCATAACTCATACTTTTATATTGTTCATAGCTCGTGCTCTTGAAAATGCGACATATAAATTGGCCATGAGAAAATACCGGTTGAGGCAAATGTATTCCAAATTTTTGAAATCATTGCCATTGAGCCTTATTAATTGTCACTGAATATACAAGTCGAAGTCGAAACTGAATTCTGTTCAGTGTGCATGGAAGATTTGCATCACTTGGGCTAAATTTAATTCTGGGAATTAGAACTGTACGACCTCTGTTGGAGCGTGTTACCAATGATGCCTCTACACAATGTTCATGAAGTCTTTACACTTTCATGCGAGTTTCATTACATAATCCTTGACTGATCGAAATATTTCTTAGCAGCATTTAAGTTGAGGGAATGAGGAAGCACACCGGATATAGTGAGTGAGTTTATGAATTCAAATAGATAGTTCTGAACCTCCCCTTCATTATTGCTGAACCTGTGTTTAAGTACGTTTTAAGTGCCTCTAGTAAAAAATTAAGGAATTTTTCATTTATTGCAAGACAATCAGAATTTTTAGGAAATAAAATTACTCGTGTTTTCATTTCTTCTGGCGTGCAGTTGTAGAAAATTTCTGATGACAAATGTACAAATTGCAATGCAAAAGATCGAAATAATAAATGGATTTATGAATGAAAGTTTAGTCACTGCGTTTATTTCCACCACGCGACACTTATTATTGCAAACATGTTTTAACTAACCTATACTACACACACACACACACACACACACACGCGCGCACACACACACACACACACACACACACACACACACACACAAATACATACATATATATATATATATATATATATATGTCTCTAGTTGTAGCAGCAATTAAAAGGGGCCAGCCTTGGCATATTCTATGTGAAGCTGAATTTCCCTGAGAATTACGTTAATGTTATGCATGTCTGTGGAGTATCAGTCATTCGTGAGCTAAAATTATTCTCGTGTAGTAATAAAAAGTGAAATTGACACCCAATATTTGCTGTGTCCATGTATTTATGTAAGAAACTTTCATTGAATTTATGCATCTAGTGTGTCTCTCACTTTCTCTCTTTCTCTTTGACGTCCTTTGTGTCCCTCTTGTTTCCCGCTTTTGATTTAACAATGTGTTTATGTATCTATATATCTACTGCTGTGAAAGTTGTGTAAGAGAACAGGAGAATAGCCGGGCTTGGTATGTCTGGGAGAGTAGAACATGATTGAATCGGTGAAAATGCAGGGAACCTTAAAAGTGAACGAAGGCGTAGATCCAATACAATGTAAGAAAGACCAGACACAGCAGACGAAGGAAATTTGGCAGGACAAGATAATGCAGTCAGCTCTTGAACAATAAAGATGAGATTGATTGGAATAAATGCTGGCAATGGCTGCAGAAAGGAGACTCAAAAGGGCCCACTGTGACATTAGTGTGCAGCGCTGAAGAACAAGCTCTCAGAACAAACTACCCCAGATATTACTTTGATAAAAGCACTGACTGGCCACAGTGTTGGATGTGCTCTGAGAAGGGAGTAGCATAATCTATATTGTTAGTGACTGATGTAAGCTCGCATAAGGCGAATATAAAAGGAGACGCGACAATGTGGCCAGATATGTCCACTGGTTGTTGTGCGGGAAAGCAAACCACGAGAGAGCCAGACAATGGTATGAACACAAGCGAGAAGGAGTAATGGAAAACGATCATTACAAAATACTCTGGGATTTTAGCATGTAGTGCGACCAAGTCATTGAGGAGATACGACCAAATATCGTGCTCATCCATAAAGATGAAAGAGTAGTAAAGATAATAGATGTTGCAATACCAGGCGATTCGAGGGTGAAAGGTAAGGAAACACAAACGATTGAGAAATGCCAGCCACTGCAGGACGAGATAAAAAATATTATGGGGCATGAGGAAATTAATGTTAATACCAGTGGTAATTGGAGAATTAGGAGCAGTTTCCAAGGACTTCCAAAAAGATATTCAGATTATTGGAGCTTGTGTCAGGATCGTGGTGATCCAGAAGATAGCACTGTTTGGTGCATCTGGAATTCTAAGGAGAGTATTATGTCTTTCAGTCACAGGAGAAGGCACTACTTGAAAACTTTGGTGTTTTGTTATTGAATAACCGGTAATTAAGAACTATCCAAGTGCCATTCATAGTGTAGTAGTAGTAGTAGTAGTAGTAGTAGTAGTAGTAGTAGTAGTAGTAACTGCTCTCTCACTCAATAATAATAATAATAATAATAATAATAATAATAATAATAATAATAATAATATTAATAAATATAATCAGAGCAACGAATACTGAATTTTGTGTCCAACGCAGGATAACACATTTTAACATCTAAGGGGAGAAGGATCTCTTTGAGTCTTGTTATACCAACCCATCTACAGATGGTGATACCTTATCAACACCTTTCAGCACTAACCAACAACGTAGTAAATGTGAATGGAACTGCTACTTTCACCCGGCAGGTAACCTGTGGATGAGCAGCACAGGCCGGGTCGTCATTATGCGGCTGCTAGAACTAAATGGATTAAGACGATGAATATAGATGTCATGAAAAGCACAACAAGTCAAAGGAATCTGCTCTGCTGTGGACAACTAGCATTTTGTGATTGGTTCTTGGGTGTTTACTGTCTCCCACGATAATTAGCAGGCATGTATCAAAGCCTTATAATCTATGCGATCTCTGACTACAGGCTACTGTCCGCTCTCATAGAATCTAGCAGAACGTTCTCAGAAATAAAGCAATAATAATAATAATAATAATAATAATAATAATAATAATAATAATAATAATAATAAAATAATAATAATAAAATAATCATAATAATAATATCACAGATGTGCTGAGGGTCTCTTCAACTGTTTCAGTGAATCTTCTGTACATAGGGAATGTTTATGTACTTCTACAAATTTAATGCTTCTGTATTACTTGTTATAGAATGCATCGAAAGTGTTGTTGCTTTCATACATCATATAGTTTAAATGTTTATCTATAAATGTTTTTTTAATTTCATGGTCTGTTACTGCCTGGAGAAATTTGTGTTTCATTGTTTTAATTGTACATAGTAACTTTTAACTTCTTGCCATTAACATCTTTCTTGTATTCTCTATGCATAGGAAAGTGATTTTTACTACTGCCAGAATTTTCTAAGCACAATAAGATGCGGCAACTATGGAAACGTATTGAAATAAAGCAATAATGATAATAATAATAATAATAATAATAATAATAATAATAATAATAATAATAATACTAATAATAATAATAATAATAATAATAATAATAATAATAATAATAATAATAATAATAATAATAATAATAACAACAAAAATGTGCTGAGGTTCTCTGGAAACATGTATTAAAATAGATTTTCTGGTTATCTTTTAATCAAATATTTATTCCTCTAAATATTTCACATAATGCAACTTTCTCTGAGAGACTACTGTTACAAGAGCACTTTTCTCGTGTAATTAGCGATATATATATATATATATATATATATATATATATATTTCCCACAAGATGGTGAACTAAAAGAATTGTTAACACGCCAGAGAAATTAGCAGTATTACGTCCATCTTTATATTCTGATTTAAAATTACGTGAAAGATAAGACGACGTTGCCATTCACCCTTTCGGGTTTGAAGAAATACGTACCAGCTAAGTAATAGGCGTCAATGTAGTCTATCTTCAAAATTTAATGATTGTGCGTATAATAGAAAGAACTGCAGTAATCCCTCGCCATATCGCGGTTCACCTATCACGGTTTATTATTTAATCTTACGTCGATTCCTCTGTGGTGATTTGCTTTTATAATGAAATACATATATACAAATTATAAAAATAATAAAAATATTATACAGTACAGTACTGTTTCTATTTCGTGGGTTTTCACATATCGCCGGGCGTTTTGGAACTTACCAACCGCGATATTCGAGATATTACAGTACTTATATGTTTATTCGATAACACACTTTCTATTCTCCTGCTCTTATCCTTAAAATATCTTGGAAAAGTATACTTGAACTGATAGTCAGATATTATATGCAGTCAGTAGATATTATACAACGGAAGAACATGTAATTCTTTCAGTGATATCTGAAGTCTGCAGATCATGATCTTAAGATTATCCTTCTGAAGTTGCATATCAGAAGATGCTACGATGCTCACAGACATATGCGGAAAAAGTTTCGCAAAGTTATTAATTTAGTTGCATGTAGATTCGCTAGAAAATATCATTGGCATTTTCAAAAACGTTATTATGTGGTTTCTTTTGGAATGCTTTTGGAAAATGAGCAGAGTTCTACTCCATTCGATATAGATGGGATTGATTCCATTGTTCCTGTGAATTCTGCTGTTCCCTTGCAGCAATTCTATCGTATGTTAAGGTTTGAATAGGCAAACTGGAGAGGAAGCGTTCTAACATTATGCATTTCACATTACCGGGAAAATCATTACCGTCTTTTTACTGATTTGCTTGAATACTCATTCTGATCCTTGAAGCAATCGTGCGCCTTGCACATAGGTAGGCGTTAGAAACCATCATGTGTTATATATGGGAGACTATCGTTTATATTACATTTTGGGAAAGTATTATGCTTCAAGTTATCACGTTGCCAGGGACATGAATATGATTTCGGTTATTAATAGTTTCTCTGCACTGAGACGTTTACGATAGCCATTAAAATAATGCTTGAGTACTCTCTTCTTTAACAAATTTATAAGGATGAATGTGAAAAGTTTTCTAAATCCGTATTATATAATTTGATTTACAATGGCTCGCGTTTCACATAATTCGTACTATATGTCGTGAATATACTTCACGCAGGCAGTTCTTGTGGCAGGGAATTAAATGGCCGCTCCTCTTGTTTCATTTTTTTTCTATATTCGTAGATAATACTCAGGTGCAACATTATAAATGCTTTATTATATACAATGTACGAAATTAAGGTAGAATAATAAGCACAGGTAATAGTAGCAGCGAATTGGTTATAGTTTCTGTAACCAAAAGATTAATCTTTTTTCTTGTAGCTGCATCTAAATATTGTATATATTACAAACGTAAAGCAACCACTTAAAAGCCGTAATACGCAGAATGGTAATTCTTTTAGATGAAAACATAAATAAAATCTACCAATCTATGCAGTAGATAGTAAATCATCAGAAAATGTTTGTACTCTATATCTGCAGCACATTAAACAGTTCAAAGTGGAAGACTAGACGCTAATTGATAAAAGATATACCAAATATGTTTTTGGTTTTGAAAAATATTACGCTTATGTCTGGGTTGTATTTATGGGTACTTTGGTGTATATATATAAAAGATACATCAATCATTAATTTCTTATTGTTGAACGTTAAACAACAGAAACGGCGCTAGCCAGCCAATCACAAAATATGACTCCTCATTATAAGAAAGACACCAACACACCTAAAATCACTTTCTTAACAAGTAGAGACTTTTGCAATTCTGTATAGTCTGACTTACATAAAGAATCATGAAATAACGGATTAAATTCTCTCTTTTTGTGTAAAATATTTTTCCATGACATGACCAATCAGAAATTAATCTATGATTACCTGTATTAATTTATATCTATAAGCATATTACAGTAAGGAAATGTTTTCCAGAAAATCAAGTAAATTATTTTCCTGTGTGCGGCTTTAACTGAACTAATCATATCAGCAAGTTTAGTGCCTTAATCGGCAAAGTAATGCTTCTGTATTTGCATCTAAATGATATTATTTAAACAAACGTGTTAAAAATTGTTTCTTTTTGAATAGTTTATATATCTTATTAAGTTGTGCTTTGTAGAAAACAAAACCTAAAACAAAAACAAAATTAATTAGATAACAAAACCTAAATTAATAAATTGATTAACAATAAGTACCTGTCGTAAATGTGTATAATAATTTATGCAGTTGTTTTTTATAAACACTTTGAAAACACTGAGGCCATAGAAATGGCGTTCAATCACTTGACTTTAAAGATATGCATGTTGTATCTTAAAATTATAAACCCAAAGTGATAATTTATAATCATATATTTAATTAATATCTTAAATTAAAGTACAAAAGAAAACTAAAAAAAAAAAGAAATTATAAAGTAACGAAGTTTGCTGCAAAACAACTTAATGAACGCCGAAGTGAAAATATTTCAGTGGTCGTTTTTGCCAAAATTCAAATTATGAAATGTGAGTAAAGGATTGGTCAAGAGATGTACAAATAATTAAACCTATTCAGTATGTTAAATGGTTCATTCAGCTTGGTCATTTGGAACATTGACTTCATTGATATCCTTCCCACTCTGGAGATAGTTAAACATTTACAATTGTTATTTTGTGGCTAAACTTACTCTAATGTTCCCAATGATGGTCTTGAGTTTGCTAAATTTATATCTTTGATATCCCCAGGAAGAGTTTCTTCAATACGAGATCATTCATCGTAATATTACAAACTACTAAGTTTACGAAATATGACTAACTATATTATAGATATTTTTTTAATGTTCTTCCCGTTCATATTCAAAGCCATATATTCCGAGATTACAATAAATATTAATCTCCACACATTTTAATTTTTAAATTTGTAAAATGAGATAATGCTAAATAGTAGAATTATAGTAAAAGCAATATGAAGCTGTAGTATATAATAGGAAAAATTCAAAATGTAACTTAAGGGTATATGTAAATAATCCTAAGATGTGCCGTTGCTTTGTCAGGAACATAAATTCATTAACACGGAGTATATTCAGAAGATGCGCACATAGAATGAAGAATAAATTTGAAATTCCTAAATGCAAACAATAGGCAAAGAAATATAGCATAGTAAAGTAACTCCTATGAGTTAAATTCTCACTCCCATATTTCTGTGACATCTTTTTACATCTTATAAACAAGCATTTTCCTTTAAAACGTTGGGATCGGACGGACTCTAATGGAAATGACGTTAAGGTGAAATTTAAATGCAATATTAATATAATTTTTCCCATACTCAATATCAACACAAGGAAGACTTCCTGTATGAACACATAAACTCGTAAAATATCTACAACTTTAATATCTGCTATTCAGAAGCTACATGTCTTTCTAAAGCACGCTAAGTTCTAATTTTAGACAACACTGAAACAAAAGTTTATTGCTTACTTCAAATCCTGTTGAGAATGATACTCAAATTTTCAGAAATACAGAAATCCGATTTACTGTCTAATTATTCATGTGTCTGGAGTTAAGCTGTGAACAATATATACAATTATATCGGTTGCTATATATACAGCATTCATCTCCCAACATTAAACATCATAAGGTGTGATGTCTGCCAGTCAGGGAATTATAGCATTCTAATACATCATTCCGAAATTGTAAAATTTTCTAGCTACTTCTCGCGAAAATTCTATTTCACATTGGGTAACGTAGAATAGTACCTTTATAAACAGAGTGACATACAATTAAAATGAAGATAAATAGACATAAAATTTAAGCAAATTTAATTTATTCATCAATCTTGAATCATCATTAATAATGGCCACTGCTTTACTTTCATGAGGGAGGAGTGTATTGTACTAAACTTAGTCTTATATATCAGATTATTATTTAACTTATTTCTTAATGACAACTTTCCCATCATCTGTTTCTCTGATATCAATGTTCAATGGCTCGTTAGAGGATATATCAACGTCAAACTCGGAATAGCAATCATTACGCAACGCAAGTGATTACCTTGTAAAGTATTATACACACACACACACACACACACACACATATATATATATATAGATGTACAGGGTGTAATGGGTAAACTGTTGCGATTTTAGATCATCTATTGAGGTCTATTTGTATAAAGTATGGACGTTTCCCAATCTAGCAATCTCATCTTTGTAATTATAGATTTCATTTTCTTATGTACCTCCACATTTCCAAATATTTGATTTTATAAACATTACCCCACAAATTTAAATTAAATTTTGCTAACATTACCTTTCATAAAATGCGCATATATTCTCCTCGTGAAAGTAATTATATATATTTATCTTCATATATTTGCATGTACAGTGAATATTTGATTCCGTCTCCTTCCATGATGGAAAAAATAAATGAATGGATGAATAAATGAATCAATAAATAAATAACAACAATGGTTTCAAACTTTGCCACATGGGAAATAATCTTGGAGAACGCGATGAGTCGATTACATTGACCCCAGTGTTTAACTGGTACTTAGTTTATCGACCCCGAAAGGATGAAAGGTAAAGTCAACCTCGGCGGAATATGAACTTACCAACGGGCGAAACATTACTAAGCATTTCGTCCAGCGCGCTAAAGGTTCTGCCAGTTCGCCGCCTTTATACTACTACTACTGCTACTACTACTACTACTACTACTACTACTACTAATAATAATAATATTAATAATAATAATAATAATAATAATAACAATGACAATAATAATAACAACAACAATAATAAGAATAATAACAGCAACAACAACAACAACGACAATAATAATAATAATAATAATAATAATATCACTATTTCATTTATTAGCCACTAGGGCCGACATATAGGGGACATTAACATTGAGGATTTTACATAGAAACAACGAGTACACAAAAGAATAACAATGATATCCAACAAAAGAATATAACAATGAAAATTCCCCAATAGGTGGGGGGGGGGGGGGTAACCACCTGGACTTAGCTCAGGTAGACGCTTCGAGGGCATCTGGGAAGAATACCTTTCTTCCTCTCAAAATCACTAACCTACATCCGCAGTTTTAGAGTAGGTTCACTCACACGTGCCATTCTCGTTACATTCACCCACCTTTTAGCACCTTCATCTTCTTTTCCAAATGAAACTTGCAAAAGTTGATGAGTGATTGGCCGAATAGGAACGTGTCTGTCTACAGTCCTTTGAACCTGGTTCACCATACAACCACTTTCACTACCGCTATCACACAGAGGATAATTGCCTGCCCTTGTGGAAAGCGGCGGATCGATCTTCACTATAGACTCAGCCTGTAGCTAGATCCGTCCTCCACGTGATAACAGCTATTCAACATAACTCCACAAGTCGGTAATGCAAGGACACTGGACGTGTGCGTGCAAAATCGTTTCGTCGCTCTTGTGCATCTCGGGAAGCTCCGTCTGACAGCACTTCCCAGCCTATAGAGTTTATCTCGAACCAGCAGTAGCCCCCTCCCATCTCCCGCGGCACTACCAAGCAAGGGATTTCTGGAATTTATCCATCGTTCCCGGATCGAAAATCCTCCTGAACAGACTGG
This sequence comes from Octopus bimaculoides, assembly GCF_046866305.1. Lineage (NCBI taxonomy): Eukaryota > Metazoa > Mollusca > Cephalopoda > Octopoda > Octopodidae > Octopus > Octopus bimaculoides. Next base: position 61,629,720 of record NC_142928.1, read on the forward strand.
TTAGTTCGATTTCGATTTCAAGACACGACGGTCAAGATATACTAGAAGACGGGCGCGATGTACGCATTCGCCAACTGCGCTCGACCTTTCAGTGATAGCTTCCTCTCAGCCCATTTCTGGGTGAGAAAGGCTACCCTGCCAGTCACCCCGTCCCAGTTCGTATCCATCAGAGGTTTTGTCCGAACCAAATCCCAGCAATTTAACCTGTCCGTCCGTCCAGAGCCCAACGACGCTGTTGGACGGCATGGACTTGTCTATCCAGGTGCCGAGTTGCAAGTCCACCGACTTATTCGGGTTAAGTTTCGCTCCCGTCATCTTTTAATATTCTTCCAATGATATGCCAGCCATCTGGACTTCTGAGGAGCCCGACTCCATCACAGAGATGTGGTCCGCATACGCTAACACAGCAGTCCTGCGTCCCAGTTCGAGCGGGATGCCCTGCAGTAACTCTAGCTTCCACAGTAATGCCTCAAGAATCAATTTTGCAGAAGGGAGGAGAGAGGGCACCCTTCATGGACCGATCGGCCATTAATTTTGACCACCGAGGAGATGCTGTTGTGCATTGCAGCGATCCAGCCTCTGAAGACGGGGCCGAAGTCAGCTGCTTTGAAGACAGCCTCCAGATTTCGATGGTTGATTCTATCGAATGCTTTCAAATGATCTAAATTGATCAGTGCTCCACCGAATCCATCTTTACATCCGACCATTTCTATAAAGTGTCGCACGAGGAGGAGGTAATCGTGTATGGACCTAGTCGGGATTACGCAGGTTTGTGCCTCCCCGACCAAGTTCTCGATGACAAGGGCCAACCTTTTGCTAATGCCTTGGCCAAAATCTTAAACTCTGTGTTAAGAAGCGTTATGGTCCTGAAATTATCTATTGTGTCCCACTTGTTTTCGTCTTTCCCTATCATCGTCACAATGCCCCGGCTCACAGAACTGGGAATACTCCCGTTCTGCGGCCATTTGCTGTAGACGGTTCGAGGAGATTAGAAAACAGGTATGTCATATTTACGTTAAGTTCATAGGGCAGACCATCTAAACCTGGTGACTTGTGGCTCCTGCAATCGACTAGGACATCCTGATGTGCTGTTCTTTGTGTAGTTCCTGTGTATGGTATCTGCGGTGAGTGTCTGTTCCTGTTTAGGTTGTTTGCGTTTGGGGGATTCTGGTGATAGTGATTATATTGGTGTTTTGTGGGGAGATGTTTGCATGGGTGCTGTTTGTATTTTTTATTGTGAGTTTGTTATGCTTTGTGGAGATTTTCTTTCGTGCTTTCATTTTTGTTTTCTTGGCCCTTTCGGTGTTCCTTCATTTAACTACTGGAAAGTGAAGGGGCTGTTGCTGAAAGCCTATCTGTATCTAGGTTTATGTTTATAATCATGTTTATGTGTGTATTCTTGTTTCGTGTGAGGGGGTGGGATAGCTTTCCTTGTTTCTACCTTGGGTGGTTAATGTCTTTAGTGTTGTTGCTGGTGGTTTTGCCGGTGCTGGTGATGTTTGTGGTTCTCGTCCCGGTGTAGGCTGCAGTGGTGGCAGAAGGCGGCAGCGAGCAGCCAAATGAGTCGTTTCTCCCCACCTAAAACAACGAGGTTTTATGCCTTCAGTGATGATATCTATCACCGTCCCGTTCTGGAGACGGATGTTGTCCGGGAATTTTTTTAATGTTTTCGGGTCTGATCTGGAGAAGTATCTCCAGGTCAACCCCTGACCAGTCCTCCCCTACAATTGTTGTCGCATCTATAGCGACAATATCCCTCCCCTCCAAGTTTACGCATCCCAGAAGCCACCAAATATCTAGTCTGGGGGGAGGTCTAGATTATAGGAATGCGGACACGCACGGGCTGTACTTTTCCCCATGTGGGAGGGGTACGTGATGACTTTGCTGGTTTTGCAGGAGTTCATTCAATGTTTCACAGCGAGAGCTTCTGATTTAAATAGCACCGAAATGGTGCCGTATTGGTTGCTCCTCGCTATGTATTCGATATAATTTCTCATGCAGCTCAGCGCCGCCTCAGTATCTACTTGAACTATTAAAGCCGCTCTTTTCGTGTCGGCTGAGGTGCGTCCGAAAACACCGTTCTTCTCTCCACTGCTGCAAATGCCTCTGTTAGGATCGTGAGATTTGCCCAATTGTTCTCTTGTTTAATTAGTCTCCAAGCCTCTGGGAGCATCTGCTCCCTATTTGTGAGACGTACGATATTTCGGTGCTTGGTCTCAGCTGCTGCTGCTGCAAAACTATTTTTATTTGAGGGGGGCCGGTGCGCATTGATGCCGTCGAGAGGTGGGCCCCGAAACGGCGCGCATTCACTCCTGATGACCCCACACACTTGCTGGCTTCCGGTATGCGGAATTCTTGACTGGTAGCACTTGCATGTGCAAGTTGTTTGCAAGACACATATATATATATCGTTTTCGTTGTTGTTTTGTTGTCACTGTCGCTGCTGCTGTTGTTGTTGTCGTTCTTATCGATGTTGTTGGTATTGGTTTTGTTGTTGTTGATGTTGTCACTTTTGTTCTCGTTGTTGTTGTTATTGTTGTTGTTATCGCTACTGCCACTGCTTTTGCCTTCTTGTTCATGGTTGTTCCTGCTCTCACTACTACTGCAGCGGCTGCTGTTGTCATTTCTACAGCTGTTATTGTTTCTGCTCCTATAGTTGTTACTGTTCGTTGTACTTTGTACCTGACAGTATTGTTCTTCTCTTACTCCCATTCCCCTCTATTGTTGCCAGTGACAGCGATTGGGAGGGAAATGTGCATCTGTTACATTTTGGTGGGAACGTTTTTTTTTTTTCCCCTCAACTCTCTCAAGACAAGCTCCGCTATCTAGTTGAGTTGTATTGATTCCATTAGATTTTAACGCTCACCATATTTATCGCCCCTCGGGAGGCTACACAACCATACAAATCAATAATATATTCCCGGTGCTTTTGTTCAGAACTTTGAATAATATAATTATTGCAAACAGACACCAAACCTAGTTTAAATGAATGTTTTGAACCGAAGTCACTTGGAGCGTTCGAAAACACGTCCGATGTGTCCTGCAGCAAATATACTACTACTGTTACTACTACTACTACTACTATTACTACTACTACTACTACTACTACTACTACTACTACTACTACTACTACTACTACTACTACTAACAATAACAACAACAACAACAACAACAACAACAACAACAACAACAATAATAATAATAACAATACTGTTATGGAGTAAATTTATCTCGTTAGATGATAGTGCCTTTATACATGTGCATGGATCGTGTAGAACGCAGAAAAGATAAATATTCCAAGAATCAAACACTGGATGTATCTATAAATGATATTCTGAGGAAATCCACCTTATTGCGCAGCTGACATTGGAAACAATCTATTAATGTTTAGCGTAATATTCTTACCCCACAAAATGTGACATGAAAATACAGATACAGAGTGCTAGAGATAAATATTCCTGGCTTACATTTATAACTTGATAATAGACAAACATCTGAATACAGCAATCAGTCTGTCAAACAGTTTGTATCGATAAATGATGTTTTAGTGGAAAAAATTCGGATTTTAATATTCACACAGGGATGTTACAGCACGCACCGATATTTAAATCGTTGAGCTATGCTTCAAGGTAAATTAATACAAATCCTTCCATGAATATAACATTTTTCCGAGAAAATTAATAATCGTTTCGATACATTAAAGAGATAGCCCTCGGTAATTATGTTGGTAGCCGAAAAATATTGAATGATTCATTACACAAGTTAAACTTACATGTAAAGGCCAACATATATTTATTAATAAGATGCCTTTTCCACAAACAAAAATTGTGTAATATAAGAAAATGATGTAGTAAATATATCTTTAAAAGTGTAAATTTTTAATTATTATACAATAAATATCTATTTAGAACACATATGCAATATACTCAAAGAAAATTTATGGTAATTGGCATAGAAAGCATTTTAACGTACAGCAACAAGTTAATTAACAGAAATTTAATTATATCCGGCAAGCGGATAATTAGTTTCTGTTAAAGGATAAATTAAATGGGATATTAAAAAGTGCATGTATTTGCTATGCGCCCTTTACACCGGAGTATTTCTATTCCACTTGAACTGTTATCGATATAGTGTTCTCAGCTTCTGTGATTTTAACAGCGTCCTTCCTCGCTGAAATATTCATTGAGAAAATGCATTTGTTTACGATAGTGATATTGAATGTCAGTTGAAATTTTATGGAAGTATATTTCGAAGAATAGTATTTTTGCTGAAATATATATGTAATGTTTACTAAAGAAATATATTTTAGTATTTTATACTTCAGTTACTGATTCCGAATAATATGCCGAGCATAATCGTTCCAAAAACAATATAAAAATCAAACATAGAATGTGCTTCATGTGGAAATATTGCAATGGGTAAAATTACTTCTGCATTCATAGAAGATATCTACACACTTAGGACGTCATATGACAACATTCCCGTCAATCAATTGCCATATAAATTACCATATAAATACAAAACAAATTAGGAAAATATGTTCGATTACACTCCAGTAATTGAGTGATATGTAGAATGCATTACTGTATGAAACTGGTTATGAATGCTATAGCATGAAGTTTACCTAAAATTTCCACCTATAATTCTTCTAAACTGAACACTACTTCTAATGTTAAGATATTAATTGCAGCCCTTATGTATATATATTCTACCTCTCAATATTTTTACAGATAAATACAATTTTTAAACATATTAAAAATGCTCCAAAATCTTTTACTGTTGAATCGCATAAGCTAAAGACATCAATATACAGCACATAAGCTTAAATAACTAGGAAAATTATTAATTGGCGTAAATATTCCAAATGTTACGACTTTGAAAATACCCTTCAAAGAGTATAAACTTTAAACACTTATGAAAAGTATATTATTTGACGTAATATGTCTTATACATGTCTTTAATGAATTGTACTTACAATTGCATTAACTAATGAATTTCTCTATTAGCTGGGTAGAAAACAGGGATGTTTGCATGTTCATAATGAAAAACATTTTCGAACGTGAAAATACCTTGATTTAGGACAAAACAATTTCCATATATGATGAATGTTGCTTTGTACATATTATATAATTCCATATATATACTTAGGCACACACAAACATACACACACAAATTGTATGTCGAGAAATTTTAGGAAAAACCATAAGATTTATATATATATATATATATATATATATATATATATATATATATGGGAGAATATACAAAAAATAACAACAGACGAGGACAGGTGGTGTAAATAACAAAAGTATATATTAGTATGACGCTCGGGAATACGGAAAGTCTTTGACGTTTCGAGCTACGCTCTTCAACAGAAAGAATACGGAGACAAGGAGAAAAACACGCAGGTGTGGCTGTGTGGTTAGAAGATTACTTCCTAAGCACAACATAGCTCTTTGGTACGTGTCTGCTACTATAGCCGACCAGAGCCTTGTGAGTGGATTTGGTAGACAGAAACTGAAAGAAGCAAGTCGTAAATATATATATATATATGTGTGTGTGTGTGTGTGTGTGTGTGTGTGTGTGTGTGTGAGTGCGTGTGGGGTGTGTGTGTGGGGGGATGTATGTGTGTTTGTGTGTGTGTATGTATATACCATTCTATATAACATTATATATTACATAATTTTATATGTACATATATGTACGCGTGTGTGAAGGCGCATGGCTCACTGGTTAGAGCGTCGAGCTTACGATCGTGAGGTTGTGAGTTCGAATCCCGGACCGGGCTACGTGTTGTGTTCTTGAGCAAGACACTTTATTTCACGTTGTTCCAGTTCACTCAGCTTTAGAAATGAGTTGCGATGTCACAGGTGCCAAGCTGTATTGGCCTTTGCCTTTCCATTGGATAACACTGGTGGCGTGGAGAGGGTAGGTCGGTATTCATGGGCGACTGCTGGTTTTCTATAAACAACCTTGCCCGGACTTGTGCCTGGGAGGGTAACTTTCGAGGTGCAATCCCATGATCAGTCATGCCCGAAGGTGATCTCAATGTCTGTGTGTATTTATGTGTGTATCTTTGCGTTTGTGTTTATCCCTCAGCCATCGCTCGGCAACCGATGCTGGTGTGTTTATGTCCCCTGTAACTTAGCCGTTCTCCAAAGGAAACCGATGGAATAAGCCATGGGGTCTATTTCTTCGACTATAGCGTCAATCATGGTTGCAGTCAAATGACTGGAAGAAATAAAAGAAAGAATATACACTCTTGGCCAAAATTATGGAGCAGACATGATTAAGAATATACACCCTTGGCCAACATTATGGATTAAGTCTCATTTATTTTATAATTGTAAATAGTATTTAAAAAAACATTTCGGAGTCCATCTTATCAATAATTCGTTTTTGATGTGTCCTCCTTTGGCTTTTGTAAGCACTTTTATGTATTTTCCAGACGAAGTTGGCGCAAGTGACTAGGTTGATTTTTTTCCACTAACGTTTTCTTCCTGTTTTGTCAGTGAATATCTTATTGATAACTTAATATTTGTTTACAATGTCTCCGAAGAAATAGATTCGTGAACCTCATATCTAGTGAAAGATTCTTCCAAGCTGTAAAAAAAGAGAATTGAAATATTCGAGAAGAGGTGTTCATCATCAGGTACAATGAGACTAATTCTTTCGAAAACTGTAACGGATGAGGTCACAAAAAGTGTACAACCACGAAGGAAGATATGTTGCTGAAGAAGACATCTCTGGCGGATAGGAAAAGGACCAATTTTGATGTTGCTGTTGAGTTTTAGGAGACAAAAAAACAAAGAAATATCAACTCGCACAGTAAGAAGAAGGATATTAGGCGCTGAGCTTAATGGATGTAAGACCAGAAAGAAGCCATTGCTGTCTAAGGTGAACATGAAGCGACTGTCTTGGGTAAAAGAGCATGATAATTGAGATAAAGTTGTTTGGTCTGATGAAAGTAACTTTAATGTAGACACTTTACATTCATTTCCATCACTTTACTAAGCATAATTGAAATACTTACACTTGTACAAATTTTTTATTGGTTACCAAATTTGTTTTACTTCTGAGAACTTTGGAACCCCTGGAGATGTTTATGTTTGCCGTAGAGTTGGAGAGGCTTCTCATCCTGCATGTGAGGTCCCAACAGTCAGATTTGGATGTGGAAATGTAACGGTTTGGGGTTGCATGTAGTCTTCAGACCCAGGAATGTTATTCACTTGTGAGGGCAGAATGAATTCGGCGACTTACACTAGCATGTTAGATCAAGTTTATCAAATCCCTTAGCTAAAGTTTCATTGATAACATCCCAGGCAGTCTAATCTTTCAACAAAATAATGCTCCATGCCTCACATCCAGAGTTTCAAAGGGTTGGTTTGCGGAGAAAGGGATAAAATCAAACTCCGGACCTCAATCCCACTGAACATTAGTGATCTCACTTAGGTACAAGAGTGATGGTGCACAAATGTTCAATAAAAACCGAATTTGAAGCCACAATTTATGAAGAGTGGTAGAACATTGACCCAGCCACTTATGCGAACTTAGTCTTAAGTGTGCTAAAATGCATAAACGTGGTTATAAAAACAAAGGAAGGGTATATCAAATATTAATTATTGATGACTTAATCTCTAGAGTGCTTGTTGTATTGTTTTATTTATTAAGTGAATGAGATTCAATTATATTCTCTACTTTTTATACCTACCCATAATTTTGGCCAAGGCTATATATATATATTTTAAAAGAATAGGGTAAAAATTCGGATATTAATTAATATCAATTTAATACCAGGGAAGAAGCACATTGAAAGAATCAAGGGATTCAGAAAAAATATCTGAGATCTCAAAGGATTATTTTATGTGTATGTATAAAAAGGAAACCACTAGGTGGACCGTTAATGTGTTAGAAGAAGATCACATGTCATGCGTCTACTAAGGTCGAATTGTTCTCAAACAAAAATTTACCGAAGCATCAAAACGTATACGGGCTAGACAAGTGAAAATTACATAAATACATATGATATTTTCCGCAGGCCAGTTTCAAAATTAATATTTCCTTACCGAAAATATCTGTTTCTCATCAGCACGGACTGCCAAAGAAATATAATTCCCAGAATCGTATTTTAGTTGTTGCCCACGAATGAAGAACGTGCACATTGTTCTGTTTATTATATTTATGGTAAGATTAAAAAATCTTCATTTTGGCGCGCTAAATACGGAAATATCTACTACAGTATTTGAATGATTGATTGACCGATATCAGTACCAGTACGTATTAGTAAATAATTTGTATATTGAATTTATAAACAAGAATCGCGGATTTTAATTAGATATATTGCTTCAGGGTTCCTATACCTAACATTACACAAGAATATCAAAACAGCAGTTCATCCACAGTCCCTTTACGTTAATCAGTCGAGTGTGTTAGGAACACACAAACATGTGAAAGATAAAATTGTTCTGTGACGAAAAACTACATCTCTTCTCGTCTGAGTCGACAAGTATTTCTTGATAATGTTTATGCAAATTAACATATTTATTTCTTTATTGCGCACAGGGGGCTAAACATAGAGGGGACAAACTAGGACAAATGGATTAAGTCAATTACATCGACCCCAGTGCGTAACTGGTACTTATTTAATCGACCCCGAAAGGATTAGAAGCAAAGTCAACCTTGGCGGAATTTGAACTAAGTTCACCACAGCGGAATTTGAACTCAGAAGTTAACGGCAGACGAAATATCGCTAAGCATCTCGCCCGGCGTGCTAACGTTTCCGCTAGCTCACCGCTTTGCAGATGAATATATTTGAAAGGGATATTTGTTACAATTTAGATGCTAACATAATGAAAGGGATAATTGTTGCTATTTAGATACTAACATTTCCGAGAATACCATTTCGAAAAGAGAAACTACTTTTAACTATCCATCCATGCTATCTACTAATACAAAATTCTAATATTATTAGTTACTTCAATGTTTCATTTCAACGTTCACTGTTCTCAACTGATTAATGCAAATGCAATGTGCATTATATTCATATAATCATAAAGGTGAAGACTTGTTCGATTTGCTTCGAGACGAAATGATTAATCAGATTGCTAAGTGCTAGATATTCCACTGTATTATTTGAGAAATGGACTTAAAGTAGGCATACCACACAAAAGAAATGAAACTTACTAAAACTTCAAATTTGTAATATTTCATTTAGATTAGTATTCAAATTGCTATTAAATATTGTGCATCAGAAACGTCCTAGAATATAGTATTAATGAACATATATCCTCTTCTGCGATTGTGTTGCGTATGTTAGTGGTCAGTGTTAGTGTGTGTATGTATGAGAGTCATTATATATATATATATATATAATTTCATTTTATTTTATTTATTAATTCATACTGGAATATAAGGATAAAATCACGTTAATGATTTTTATCAGGTAGTCAGCATGCTATAAAAATGTATAGGTAATTTATAGATTAAAATAATAATTATATATATATTGCGATGAACGTAAACAAACAAACGAAGTTTGCTTTTAGAAGCGTTGAGATGTCTTAGAAAGTTAAAGAAGTGATTTTAAATTCTCAAACGCAAGGGACCAAGAACGAAACGAAAAAGACGACCAACATGGTTGAAAATGGCGAGATAGTATCTGAATGTCTCAACATTTTCAAGCATGCTGGAGATAGGTCGTTGTTTTCGTCCTTGGTCTCTTAATATAAATTTATTCCTATATATATATATAAAATTATTAATTTAATGTATACACATACACGCGCACACAACACAAACACGCATATAAATATCTCTATGTATTTATACACACATATAATGCTCATGACACCTACTGAGGCAGAGAAACGTGTCCTTTGTGTCCTTTAATCACCAGAAGTGATGCAGATCACATTATATTTCACGTCATCATACATTTTCAAATGTATAGTAAGTTTTTCAAAATGCTTTCCCCCAGTATATGTAAAGTGTGTAATCTAGTTCCCTGTCATGCAAAGGTACGGTATCTTTCGATATGTACACATACGATAAACGGAGAAATTTAATGTCAACAACATACTTTATTTCTTATTAAATTCTGACACATTAGTGGTGTGCTTGCTATTATTCTAAATTTATTTATTGCTATGACAACAAAGTGGAATATGATGTAACATAAAATCATTAAACTAACTGGAAATTAAATATGTAAATAGTATTTTGCGACTAGAAGAAAATTGCCCGGAGAGCAGTGTTTCTGCTTTTATATATATATATATCAGAACGCGAAGAATGATTATAATATGCGTTCTGAGGTTTTAATAACCTCCGTGTCAGACTTCATTAAATATAAATGATTCAGTGTTGGAAAATTAAGCAGTATATGTTTTCGAATTTGTTAGAGTGGTGCTTAACCAGATTAACATTACGTTGAGTTCTTCACAATATGAATACATAGGATCAAATGTTAATCTGACGGAATACGAATTCGATATTTTCACTCACATATACTGCATAAATGTCCACACAATAATTTATATATAATATAGAGGGAAACAGCTGCTAGAAAAGTAATATTGCATGGATATTAAAGTTATTAACAATTCATCTTTCGACTTCTTAAGTTAGACGTTCCTCTTCCGAATACATACAAAACGATTTACTTGGTGTTCAGGTACAAGAGGATTTCGAATTGTTCTTTCTTTCAGTTCCATTATAAGACTGTAGAGAGCCAGGATCTATTTCCGAGTACTAAATTAAAAATAGACACAGTTCCCGCACTCTCAGCATCTACATTATATATGTGCGTGTGCGTATATATAAATCAGAAATCAGTTTTGAAAGTATACGAGAATACAACATATATTTTCTAAAGCCAGATATTTATATGTAAAAAAACAGAGCATTAGACAAAAATAAAATTAGAATGCAACCAAGTTAGAGAGCTTCCTGTTGCACTTTTTGCATGTTTATTTGAGTTTTAGAATAAATAGTTAATCATCTATTCGTCGGAAAAAATATATATCAGGAAAGTAGAAATGTCTGAACTTCACAAATGAGAATTATTGGTATACAACGTTACGTAAATAAATTTACCAACAAATAGGACAATTAAATTTTTATCGCACGTAGTGTTAATATTTTGAAATAGAAATAAGAAAACAAAATTCGACATATATTCTAAATATGAATATATCCATTCTCACATTCAATCACACGAACGCACGCACGCACACACGCACGCACGCACACACACATACACACACGTAGAATATTCACACATACATATGCATTACAAACACACACACACACACACACACATATATATATATATATATATATATATATATATACATATGAATATAGATAGACATACGTGTATATATATGATTGTGTGTATTTTTGTATGTGTATTAGTGTGTGGGTCTTATGAATATATATATATGTGTGTGTGTGTATGTGTGTGTGTGCGTGTGTGTGGGTGTGTGCAACTCTGTGAATGCATATAAGAAATAGCAAAATAAATTATGATAAGATTTCGCTTTACAAACTATCTCCCAATTTAAAATGTACTTAATATTTTTAGATTTTAGTTCCCAAATATATTTACTAAGGTTAGTAGAATTAATCAAATTTTTATTGTTAAAGGAATTCATGTGTTGAACCAGACGTAATTTTATTTTATTCGAAGTCGATCCTAAACTATGACATTCAATTTATTATTAAATTGAATTGATTTTCGATCGATTTATTTTGAACCGATTTGAATCGATTTTATTTTAATTTTATGTTCTATTTGAAAATGTGGTTATGAAACACGTGTAGTCGTTTTAATACTTATTACTTTGTACTTTTTTGATTCTTATCTTAGGTATTTACGTATTAATTTTAGTGTATTTACATATTAAATTTTTCGATATGTGATTGCAGATTTTCATGGATGAATTCAATAACTGTTTTTTTTCTCCAAATTATATATATATATATATATATATATATATATATATATATACATATACACATAAATATTCTATAATTATACACATAATTATAATTAGGGGTCAGCTCATTGCTTCACCACATACCGAATTTGGAAATAGGAGTTAAAAATTCCTTTTATACTACTGTAAGAATCTCCACGACAGTAACACAATTATAAATATGTTTATAATTATAGAATAATTGTATAATTTTACCTAAGAAGGTTATTTTAACGTACTGATCTACTCGGTAAACGTATTAATTAATTGATTGATTCATTAATTAATTTAATTAATTAAGTTTTCCCATTTATTATTAATTTGAAATATATATATACATACATATATATATATATATATATATATATATATATATATATATATATATATATATATATATATATATATATATATATACAAAAAGTGTGTGTGTGTGTGTGTGTTTGTGTGTATGTGTGTGTGTGTGTGCGTGATTATATATATACAGGTTGGATGAAAGTAAGCTGGCATTAAAAATTGGTTATAAAGTCCTTATTATAAATTTACAAATTTATTGAACCCAATGCTGCATGTACTTTATTACATGGGAACAAAAAAGTAAATCTTCACATTTCAATGTAAGCACCGGTAGCGTCAACCAGTTTCCGCAAACGGTCAGGGATGGAATGAACAACCTTCTGAGGGACGTCGTCTGGGTTATAATTAAGAACCTCATGAATCTGTACGTTATTTACATTTGACGGATATTTCGCCTCGTCTTGTTTGTTCTTAACATAAGGTTTCGACTGATATACCCTCCAGCGTTCATCAGGTGTCTTGGGGGAAATTTCGAACCTGGGTTCTCATTCCTAAAGTGTTTTTCGATGTTATTATTATTATCATTATTATTATTATTATTATTATTATTATTATTATTATTACTACTACTACTACTACTACTACTACTCAGAATCTTGGGGTTAGTAGTTAATGGTTAAGAGTGCAGGCTACTAACCCCAAGATTCCGAGTTCGAATCCAAGCAGTTACGTGAATAATAATAGTAATACTAATAACGTCGAAAAGTATCTTAGGAATGAGAACCCAGGTTCGAAATTTCCCCACGACACCTCATGAAGGCTGAAAGGTATATCAGCCGAAATATTGTGTTAACAACGAACAAGATGACACATACCCGTCAAACATGAATAACGTAGATACTTCCTCACCTCTTAGATATAGAGCGCATGAATCTGTTTCCAACTCCTCTAGTGTGCGGGTTGATGTCTTGTACATATCTTTTGTGTAATCCCACAGATAAAAATCACATGGAGTGAGATTGGGACTTCTTGATGTTCTGGACTTCTGACTTCATTTCTTTCAGGTTTTGGCTCCTGCACGAACGAAAATTCAATTCTTTATGCAATACGGTAAGTATTGTGTGTCTTGTCAGTGTACTTTCACGAGCTACTTGACGTGTTGCCATTTGCGGGTTAAGATTAAACATTTTCTGCGCTGTTGCGACGTTCTCCGCTGATATATATATATATACAGACACACTATACTGTGTGGTAAGAAGTTTACTTTCCGAGCACGTGGTTTCGGGTTCAGTCCCACTACGTATCACCTCTAGCCAGGTGTCTTCTATTACAATCTTCGGCCGACCATAGCCTTGTGAGTGGATTTGGTTAACGGAAAATGAAACAAGCCTGTCGTATGTATATATATATATATATGTGTGTGTGTATGTGTGTGTGTGTGTGTGTGTGTGTGTGTGTGTGTGTGTGTGTGTGTGTGTGTGGAGGCGCAATGGTCCAGTGGTTAGGGCAGCGGACTCGCGGTCTTAGGATAGCAGTTTCGATTCTCAAACCAGGCGTTGTGAGTGTTTATTGAGCGAAACCACATGAAGTCCCACGAGGCTCCGGCAGGGGATGGTGGCGAACCCTGCTGTACTTTTTCACCGCAACTTTCTCTCACTCTTTCTTCCCGTTTCTGCTGTACCTGTATTTCAGAGGGCCAGCCTTGTCACACTCTGTGTCACGCTTAATCTCCCTGAGAACTTCGTTAAGGGCACACGTGTCTGTGGAGTGCTCAGCCACTTGCACGTTAACTTCACGAGCAGGCTGTTCCGTTGATCGGAACAACTGGAACCCTCGTCGACGTAACCTACGGAGTGCCAACCACATATATATGTATATATATATATATATGCATGTATATATGTATGTATATGTGTGTGTGTGTATCTGTATATGTGCGTCTTTTTATTTGTGTGTGTGTCCCCAACACCGTTTGGCAACCGGTGTAGGTGCATTTACGTCGGGGTAGCATTGCGGTTCGAGTTAAGAGATTGATAGAATAAATACTATGTCTAAAAAAGCACTGGCTTCGATTCTCGCAGATAAAATTGTTTATATATATGCAGGATTTGGACAAAATAATGGAAATACCTTAAACTTTCAAACAAATATATTTTAATAAGTTGTAGGACCGCCTTTGGTAGTAACTACAGCTAGAATTCTGCGAGGCAAGGAATCATATAAAGTTTGAATTGTCTCGAAAGGAATTTTTGTCCATTCTTCAGCTAAAACAGTTTCCAGTTCTTGTAGTGATGATGGTGGGGGATATCGGCTCCTTACTTATTTTTCTAAAATACACCATAAATGTTCAATAATATTGAGATCTGGGCACTGTGGTGCCCAGAAAATATGTTCAACTTCACTAGAATGATACTCGTGCCATTCAGTAACAACGTAGCAGTGTGGGTTGGTGCATTATCATCCTGAATGACTGCGTTACCCTCCAGAAACAGTTCTGCAACCATAGAATAAATTTGATCAGATAAAATGCTTAAATAGTCTTGACTACTAATTCTGCCATGAAGGGAAACCATTGGGTCGGTGGATTTCCAAGATATAGCCCTCCTCCCAGATCATCACAGATCCTCTTCCATGTTTAACAGTTGGAAGAAAGCAGACTGGGTGAAATGCTTGTTTTGGCTGTGTCCACACGTATATTCATTCGGTGAGTGGTTCGAAATAAGGTAAAGACTGACTCATCTGAGAATATAACATTCTTCCACTGCTCTAGGGAACAATTCCGTAGGTTTCCACTCCACTCTAAATGCTTTGCAATGTTTGTTCTTGAAAGTAGTGGTTGTCTGATTGCAGACCGCCCGTGAAATCTGGATTTGTGCAGCTCCCGTCGAACAGTTTTTGTGGAAACTGGGTTTTCGTGGTGGTCATTAAGCTCTGCAGTAATTTGAGGAGCTGTACTTTAGTGATAATTTCTAACAATTTGCATATGAGTCCGACCGTCCCTATCTGAAAGTTTTGGTTTTCTTCCAAAGTTTTGCTTCGACGAGGATGTTCCCTCACTCTCAAAGGCTTTCATTACTTTCGAGACAGTACTTCCTGATATACAAAACATTTCGGCTGTTTTCATTACGCTAACGCCTGCCATACGAGCAGCAACACTTTGACCTCCTTGAAAGTCCGATAGATCTGTCATTTTAATGAATTTTAATTACCTTTTTCTGATTATATATGAAAAGTAACAGCAATTTTAGCAAACCATATTAAGCAACACAAATAATAAATCAAAAGTCATAAAAATAAACAAGCTTTGACAGTTTTATAGATATTCCAAAAGTATGATGCTATGATGTTGCCAACCCCTATATTTATATATATATATATATATATATATATATATATATATATATATATATATATATATATATATATATATATATATATATATATATATATATATACATATATATATATATAATATCCTGTTCTCTTAATTCAGACTTCAGGTTGGCATTTTATGCTCTTTGATTCACAAACCGGTTCCTATACGTTGGTAGTTTTTAAATGTCCGATAAGATATTAGAAGTGTCTTCAGTGCGATGTGATCGAAAAATTCCTAAACGGGAATTAATACGGCTAGACCTTTTTGGGTAATTGAATGAGTGTGACAACATTATGTGTAATCAGAAACAAACTGTCTAAAATTTCGGGTGAGGTATCAGCTGAACATATTCAATCTCGAGTTGCTACTCGTACATTATATTCCTCCGAGTCTGGAGGGTGGAAAAGTAAATATGTCCTCTGCGATATCTCACTTCAAAACCTAAGCAAACACAGGAAGGATTAGCAACACGTTTTTCAGACGTTTTAGCAATTCTGCTTTTTCACACCCGTCAGTATTTGTTTAGGGTTGGGGAGGAAGTACCACAAAATGAAGCTTAGTTAGTCGATTATTTTTATCTAGTTTCTATAAATTTTATTTTCTTATCTCTGGACGGTCGAAAGTATAGATATCTGTTATTAATGTTACCATTCGGTTTCAAACATGTGAATAATGGATTGAACTAATATCAGATCGGGAGTTGCACGTTATGAAAGTAAACCGGATTTTGTCGGGATTTGAACACTTGACTTTAACGTCCGGATCAAACTACGGAGGCGATGTTCGCTGAGTCGCCAGCAATTTTGACAATCTATCGGCCTATGTTGTAGTAATTATTAAATATCAATACGTTCACTGGGTGCAATACGAAGGTAAACTGAATAAAAAATTAATGTACATATAAATCGCATTATCGACTTTTGGAAATATCGTTTCTTCTTTTGTTTTTCTCTGATACAGCAATGTTGTTATAGGAAATGCAATGTGAAATACCATGTCTTGTGCGAGCGGAATTTTCTAATGTGAAATACATTAGAATACGCGCTGAAATAATTCTGTCTACGCAATATTCCAATACCACATCGTTGGAAGTTTAATTTAAATAAAACTAAATCAGTGAGCTTATTGACAGTGACAGTATTAAGAAGATACGTTATTATTCATAATATAACATCAGCAGTCAATACATATGTAAATTCCTTGATGCCGGAAACCATACGCATATACAATATCGAAAAGTAAATCAAATTACTCATAAGCAATTTATTGCAATATATTCCTATTTCATGAGTATGATCAAACGTATAACATTTGGAAATTACTATACATTTCTTTTCAAAAATAAACGTTATTAACCACAAAACATTTCATTATAATACAAAAATCTATAAGCTGTACCACATGACATATCTCATATTGCATCGACAATTATTGCCTTGATTCGTTTAGAGTTCAGAATATGAAACACCCACATCACCGTCTGTACACTGATGAACGAAACTAATTTTATCGGCTGACGACTCATATAATATAATGCAATATAGTTGTTATATATATATATATATATATATATATATATATATGCATGTGTGTGTGAGTGTGTGTGTGTGTGTGTGTGTGTTTATAAACAAAAAATACTTAGCTATTTCTCATTTACTTTACTCACATGAACATGTTATTTACCATGACGTGCACACTCGGTACTAAATGACAAATTAGCCTCATCTCTCCCCAATAGTCCACGATATATACAAGAAAAAAATTCACGATACAAGAAACTTTATTAAATGTTAGTAATCAGAAGGTCGATTCAAGTAAAATAGCCAATATTTCTAACCATAGAAATCCTTTATTACACGATATAAAGTGGTATACCAGAAATATTCAACATAATTATTTTATGAGATGTGGAGTGAAAACTAAACGAAAAAAGTCATTTATCATAAAGCGTGGTACCCATTTTTCATCAATCTACGGGGGAAAAATTAAGAATACTGATATTTCCATAAATAATTATAACTCAACTAAACGAAATCTACACTAACAGATGTTCAGATTAACGAGCTTATACTCAGAAAGAAGTTATATCTAATATAAGAAAAAGCGCTTAATTTTTCAGTTGCAGTATAAATGAGTTCAACGCTAACTGCTGGCACGTATTTTAAACACACAGTAAAAAAAAAAATACACAAATATTAGTGTGATTAGCCGATTAAATAACAATACAGCAGTCATCAGCTATGTCCCAGATAATCTGTGAACATATATATTCAATAATGATAAATGGTAAAATTAATTAATAATTATTAATTTTTCCAAGTAGTTCGATATGTTAAAATAACCTTTATCGGTAACTTTATATAAACATTCTATAATTATAGGCATAATTATAATTAGGGTTGCAAATTGCATAACTACATACCGGTATGTGGTGAAGCAATTTGCTGAACCCTAATTATAATTATGCTTATAATTATAGAATTTTGAGCATAACGACAGAGTTGTACCCCACCCGACTTTGGAAGGTCATAACTTTCAGAAAAATGAATATTTTTTAATGACATTTCCTATGCATGTATTATTTATTATATAGATTCCGAATATACAAAAGTTTTCGGTGAAAGTGTTTTGGAATGGGGGTGGGGGACAATTTTCAGAAATTCCAACAGAGTCCATTTAAATTCCTCTTAACTTCCAGCAAAATGAATATTTTTTCGTGAAATTTTCTACAAATATACCTTGATGTATGTACATTTCGAACGTGTAGGTATTTCGGAGGAATCAATTGGAGGTTATTTTTGAGAAGTGTTCCCCACTCGGTGGTGTTTCGGAGCAAGTCGTCCATAATTGTTTCATTTTTCTCTATTATGTGCGTATGTGCATCCATAGATTTCTAATGACGTAATAAGCAGAAAAGAGAAGCCGTCATAAGAAAACTTACGTTAAAATTAACATGCACGCGATTTTTTTTTTTCTCAATAGAAGTAAATTCCAAAGTAAACGTTTCTAGTAGAGAAGTAGAAGAGAACAGAAGCATAGAAAATGTCATTAAAAAATATTCATTTTTCTGAAAGTTATGACCTTCCAAAGTCGTGGGGGGGGGGGTAGAACTCTGTAGTCATGCCGAATTTTGTGCATATTATATATATATATATATATATATATATATATACAGCGAATATAGAAACTTTTGACGAAAGAAAAAATTAAAAATATTAAGTAAAGTAGCATTTATCTTAACCCAAAAAGAGTATGGATTTCGGTCCAATTTGAATTACATTTCGCATATGAAAGAAAAACAAAATGCAATGTATATATGCTAACCTAAATGTTTTTCGCAAACCTTACAATAATCAAAACATGTTTTATTTATTTTCCCAATTAATACTTCATCTTTTGTTCAAGATAGCAGCTAGTACTCCTGTGTCTTTTAACAGAATCTCAGTCTGGAAAGGGAGGGAAAAGATATCCATAAACTTGAGACCAGGTAAGAATGATTGCCACAGAATGGACTCTGTTAAAGACTCATAGATTATTTGAAGTTGATTTTTAAAAGGATGACATGTTGTGTAAGTTCTCCATAAAGGAGATGCTGCGATTTGAACTTAGAAATTTAAGAGCTGGAGAAAATACTGCTAAATTATATGTCCGTCATACTTTTTAGTGCTGCTAATCTACACAGCCTAGGATTGGTAAAGCAAAGTTTGATTAAGTCTAGGCACCCAAACATTAAGTCGGAACACCTTTAATACACTTCTTTTCAATACGAAATATGTCAGATGAACCGCTAGAATATAAACTGTCATAAAATAATTGATCCACCGTTAGCGATTTCGGCAGGAAAAATAAGACAAAAGTTATGCGAAATAACTCATTTCATGAATCATTTCTCTAAAAGTAGCCTTGTCCATAACCTAATTTGTCTCATACTATTTCATCGGCATCAATCCATATATGTTGTGATGATCAAATAAACAATAACTTTACTTTTCGTTGACTTTTTTTCATAAAGCACATGAAGTATAGTATATTCTTACTTTGCAGAAGTTGGGCATATATAAGATAGAATACAGCAATAATTAATAGCAAATGATTCCTTCACTCGGTTAAATATATTAATACATGTATCGTGATTATTGATGTAATTGAAGGCAGCGTTTATAAACGACAAAATACAAATGTCTAATCGACAAGTACACAGTCATTGAAACTGATACCTGACGATACGAGGTCTATACCCATTGGACAATATATTGGCTCTGAGACATAACACATGGAAATTAGTTATCGTATTCTTGTAGTTATAATGGTAGATACTTAAGTATTTGCGTGATTTGCTATTTGACCCCTCCAGATATTTCCAATGGAATTAGAGATCTGGAGGAAAACAAGATCAGGAACAACTCTCCAGCGAATCGTAGTTGTCACATTAACATCTTTACTATCTTTAGAATGGTGAAAAAGAAAAACAATCTCATATCCTATCAAGCAGATATCCATATAGCATATATATATAAATCATTTTCGAATGCAAAGTGACAACATTCATTATGAGGGGGTACCCACAAGCAAACGGAAACGTTCTAGGTGGGCTAATTTCTTGTAGTTCAGACATCCACCGCTAGAAGCCACTTAATGTTACCCTCTAGCATCAGTCTGCCGATCGGCGTCGTTCTACGGGCTCGTATTGCCACGTGATGCGTCTTTGTTTGCAGTGCTTCTCCCTATTCGTCGATTTTTGTTATGACTGGAACAAAGGAACAGCGTGCTTCCGAGAAATTCTGCTCCATGCTGAGAAGTGCGGCGACCGAAACAGTTGTCATGGTTTAAACAGCTAACAAACTGCCATAAGCAAAACAAGTTTATGAGTGGTTTCCACGCATTAGGAATGGTCACTTGTCACTTGAGACCAACTTCGTTGAGGACGACCATCGATCTCCCGAACGAATGAAAATATCATGAAAGATCATTGACGAAATTTTGATATGTCTGGTGTGAGCTGGGCGCCTGCCAGCGAATTTTGAGCAAGGTGCAGCAAATTTTGTGCCTCACTTGCTCACGGAAGATCAAAGCTAATCACGACTCAAAGCGTGTCATGAACTGAAAGAACAGTTGGAAGCTGATCCGGACCTTTTTTCGAAGTTTATCAGAGGTGACCAAAGCTCGTGCTATGAAATTTGCAGATGGGGAAGAGGTGGAGAGAAAAACTGACGGAGGCGTTAAAATACATCACTTCTGAAACGTTCCAGCACTGCTTCGAATAGTGAAAAACGCGCCTGGACCGGTGCATTACTTTAAAGGCGATAAAAGTGTAAACATGTAAAAATATGTGAATAAAATAATATTGCAAAATTCCGGTTTCTTTTGAGTACCCGAAATGACTTGATCTTACAGGGTGTTATTTTTTCCATCAATTTCATATAAATAATTCAAAGAATGCAAAATGCAAATGACGAGTGTAAATGACGACTAGTAACAACTTCGATATAGAGCTAAGTGGAATCTTGTCAGCTTTGCAGTGCATATGTAGACAACGAATTGAGTTCGGTTTCGAAATTACCATGATTATTTCTATAATAACATATGTGCAATCGGTGCAGAAAAAGGCTATAAGAATTGAATGATTTCAAAATTTGAAGGATGGCATATGAAATAACAAATGTAACAAAATCTGCATTTGAAAGGGAATGAAAATTATTTCAGTTAGAATAGATATCAATGCGTCAGTGCTGAAAAGAAAAAAAAAACTAAATGGTATTTTATAAAGCAAAGAATTTTAAAGAATATTATGTAATTCTTCTCTGCATAAACGAATAAGTTATAATAAAATACATCTTTTTAATTCCAAGCTTATATATTTTCACAAAAGTGATAATGCATTTATATCTATTAATATAATAATAGGCATATATCTAAAAACTTAACATGTTATTGAATACATTTTCTACATATCGATGTCATACAATATAAATTACTTTATCTTGTCTGTGTGTATATATATATGTGTGTGTGCGTGTATATGTCTTTGAGTATGTTTGTATTAATTTCAAACACACACACACACACACACACACACACACACACACACACACACACACACATATATATATATATATATATATATATATATATATATATGCATACATGCACAGACGCACACACGCACGCAAGCACACACACACAAACACACATATAGATTTATAGATAATCTATCAACATATACACTTAACATACACAGATATGTTGATATTTTGTTAAGCATAAGAATGTATTGAAAGTGAAAATCTTAAAAAAATTACAATATGATTTATAATTGCACAATGAAAATAGTAAAAGTGAAACTAGTAACAATTGAGCGTATGTTAATATACGTAGAGTGAATGAATACTACTAACTTATCAGAATAAAATATTTATGTGTACGAATGCTACCCCTAATTCATTTATAGCTACTCAAGTGAGTGGAATAATACATACATTTCTAATTGAATTTTTTCTTTTACATACCTAACAGTCCATATTTATTCATGTGTGTAAAACATTATAAAATATATAACTTTACTGTGAGAAATAATTTTCATCGACATTACTAAATTCTTTCTCTCCTTCAAGAACTCCTTATGAAACAAAATACATTTGCGACTAATCTCCAAGTATCTCCTCAGTCAGCAGAAAATAATGAGAAACCTAAAAACAGCGGATTCTTTGTTCTCACGTCAAAATTTTATACTTGTCCTCAGACACTGTAATTTTGTCTCGGTTTCCGTCCATTACTTGTCACTCTAGTTAACTTTCTTTTACACATCTTTTAACCATTGTCGTTTGACGTGCGGTCAGCAGGGTAGAGTTTACCAGCGATAAAAGTTAGTGATATATTCGCTCATGTGCCTGTACCTGTCTAGCCTTTAGCTAGGTGGATTCTGGACATTCCGATTGCTGTAAGAGTATTTGTTATATGATGGCTTAATTGATGGAAGTGTCTGTGTGGTTGTCATCTGCTAATTTTCCTCTATATTGGATGTTGTTGCTGTAAGCATTTTAATGTCACTGCATCGAGTGTGATGATAACCAAACTGTGGAAATTTCTGACGTGTTTGAATCCCAGATACAGTCACGATGTGGGTGAAGAATCTATTGTTTTTCTTAAACCAGCACAAATATACCTACATGCGTACACACATATAACCACACACTTAAATATACTTGCATACTATCAACGTCACATTTATTAATGTATATTCGTCGTAAAAAAAAATTATGCTATAGAATTTCGTTCACAGATCGCCCTGCAAATGGATGAGAATGAGTTTTTATCATTTCGGAACTATTCTCCTTATATGCGTGCGTTGTTGTCTTTCACTTCTCAGGCATTTCTGTTCGCCTCACTTTGAGGTATACAGTGATTTTCCGCATTCTCAGTCGGTAAGGGGATTTACCCAGCATGAAATACCGTAGTTTAAAAGCGTTTAACAACCCAAATATATATGTTAAGCATGTTAACTTAATGATACATAAATCATAGACTTGTCTCTTAGACAAAATTTGAATTTTATTTTATTGTACTGCGCCTTTTCATATCACTAGGTAGATTTTACGCTAACCGTATATAAGTTAGACATGCGATTCGAATTCATATAATGGGTGAACCGAAGATACGGCACCGATAAAAAAAAATAATACCGATGTCAGTTGTTTTCGTTCATTTCAGATATGATACATTCCTCCTAGACTTGAACCATACATCGTTCTTTTAAATATCCGGATCTTTAAACGGACCCTTCCTAGACGTATAGGCGTTAAAGAACACTTATACATTACGTGTATGAGAGTGATTGTTTATATTATAGAGCGGCATCTAACACAAAATTTGAATATTTATATATCTATATATATAAGGAAAATATATGGAAAACATAAAAAAGGGGAAGAGAAATGCCTTCATTTCACATAGTTTTAATAATTTTTATAAAACAAGATATATATACATATTTTATGGATGGTAAAAGTCTCGTAAAATGTAGTGATACCCAACCGGCTTTCGTTATTTAAATTAGCTTTTCATGGGACATTGTGAATTACGCCATTCGGGATTTCTTGAGAAGTAAAAATGAATGGAGAGAGTGGATAAAGGGAGGCAACAGGTGGCAAGGGGGCAACTACCTCCTGAAGTAGGAATGTGTAGGGGTCAGGTGGTCAATTTTGTATATTATGCTGTGGTGTGTACGTTTATATAAAGAGGTTTTCCTTCTTTAGGCCTTCTTGTAAGGAGATTGAAACTTTGCATTGGTATAACGGGAAAATATGGAAATTAGGTGTTTTATTTCTTACGCATCTGTCAATGTATTCGGTCAGAGCTATCTGCCTGTATTGAGGAAAACGAATCTGTTCTTTATCCAGCGTAACTCTGCATCTCATTGTAAGGCTCGTTTGTCCAACATAATTGTGGCCACAACCTGAGTAGGTTAGAGGATTAATTAGGTTCTGAGAGATACATGTGAAGCTGGTTTTAATTAAAAAAAAATTCTTCTTGCTGGAATGTGAATTCCGAGCCTTCAGTTAGATTTGGGCATGTACCACAATTAGGTTGTACGCATTTTTTAACTGTCGGTATCGTATGTGTTGAATACAATTTTGCATTTGAGGAGTTTATGTGTATTCAGAATGTTCATTTTCGAGTCTTGTGTGAGAAGAAGGAGATTTTGTACATAACTTTTATCCCAACGAAACATTTAACAACAACGCACAGCAAACCTGTAGCACACGAAATAATTACTAACGACACTCCACTGAACCACTACATCCAAACATAAGACGTGGGGACACACTTTTTAATCTCCATCCAAGAACCAGCACCATAAATCACAACAGCAGGGCCCCATATCATCATAGGGGACGACTATATAACAGCTACCGTCTCAATAACCTCAATCATTTTTTAGACCCAGTACGCAAACACAGAGATACTAGATAACATCAGACAGACAGGACAAACCAAAAGTGATAACCCACAAAAACCTAACACCTGACCAAATCAACATTCTCTCCAAAGGGTTCAAATTTACACCCACCCACCCTCCAACGCCCCAACTAATACGAAATGAAACGACGTTGCGGAATTTTGTAGAAAATTACTACTCGCCGAGGAACTATACAAATACAAGGAGGACGAATCGTTAGTCCGAAATAAAAGTAACTACACCCCATCAGAAGGAAAGAACAAAATTCTTGATCATTTCTGCGAACACATCATGAATTACCCATATCAGCTTATACACAAACAAAATTTCAAGCCAAAGTTCAGCAAAAACGAAGGATGATAAACACTCACAATCAAAGAGGCTGACAAAGGGAGTGTAGTAGTCTTAATGGACACAGTATATTTCATAACCCTAGTACTATCAATATGACAAGACACAACATATGAAAAGGTACAACATTACAGTCAGCAGAAAATAATGAGAAACCTAAAAACAATGCTAAACCTATACACAGTAGTGCTCACTGACAAGGAATACGGCTATTTGAGTAACTTGAATAGTAAATCTAGTCATTTCGACGGTATTCCTAAAATACATAAAACTGAAAAAATAAGTAACTCGTCCAGGGAAGCCACATACATAATAGTCAAGATACCTATACCAAATACCTCAAATTAAGACCCCATAATAGCAGGCCCCGCATGCGAAACTCACCGCCTCAGAAACTTTTTAGACACCCTATTAAAACCATTCCTCAAGTATATCAAAAGCTACATAAGGCACGATCTAGATATGCTCAACCACCTTCATGAAACAATAAATAAAACCACCCTACTACTATCCTTTGGAGTAGTCAACCTCTATTCCAATATCTCTCACAGCCTAGGAATAGAAGCAATCCAATTCTGGCTTGAGAATTACTCCAATGGAATAACATTTAATGACAACTTCTATCGACAGAATCGAGGACTGCGATGGTTGCAGGAATGCACTCCCCCCATCTTTGCTAACGTAGTCATGAGATACCTAGAAATCAATCTTTATTGTAAGGTACTTGAAAAATACAGAAACCTATTCTCACTGTACATAAAAAATAACAGGAAAAGTTATCTAGATGAATGTTCCATTCTTTGGTACGAAAGTATAAAGAGACTTAAAGAATGTCAAGCGCTTCGGAATGTACTTGATGTAAATATTGAATTTACTATGGAATATAGCCACCAACAACTTCCATTCCTTGACATCCTCATTAACATTGAGGTCTTCCACACTATCTTCCAGAACATCCCTTAACTTAAAAGGACCAAAGAATGGATCAAATCCTCCTAACGCATCATCAAGAGCAAAAGACAAGCCGAGTCACTGACAAGTCTTCTAACACAGGCCCGAGTATACTCATCAATAACATCGAAACCGAGAGTAAAAAATGTGGAAGACGTAACTGTGGTATATGTGTAATTTTATTGAAGGTTTGGAATTTTCCTTCATAAAGGATCAATGTTTTACAGTGAAAAACAACTTCCCATGCGCTCCGGAAAACTTAATATATGTATTGACTTACTTAGGGTGTCGAGAACAATATGTTGCTCAAACTAAAAACAGTCTACGCCAGAGGATGACGGTACATAGATTCCAGATTAAAATAGGAGAATACAGAAAAATAGGATAGAGTGAGCACGTCGATATTTGCGCCACTAAAGAATTAAGCAACTTTAGAATTATTCCCCTCTACAAATTCAGGGATAATGGAAACTATAAATAATGCATTAGCAAAGAAGCATATTTTATCGCAAAATATAAAACTATTTTAAATGCTGCCGCCACCAACACTACCACAACCACAGATGAAACCACTACAAGAATTTAGAGCAATCCAACCACTACGGCTACGACCACAATAGGTCACTCTTAGTTCATTTGACCATTAAAAAAATTCCATGAATTATTTGCTGTCACAGCACTCCTGCATTTTCTTCTTTTCTTTTCTTTCCACTTTCCCTCTTCTTTACCTACTCCTACTTCTTTTCCTCCTTCATCTTCTCCTTATTCTCCTCCGCCTACTCCTCCTTTTTTCTTCTTCTTCCTCTTCTGCTTCTCCTTCCCTTCCCTCGGATTCCCCCGCTTAAACCATAAACTTTCTGTACCCAAACAATTCCTTTAGATTTACTACTACCCACCTACGAGACATTCGAAAACGAGAGAGAGAGAGAGAGAGAGAGAGAGAGAGAGAGAGAGAAAGAGAGAGAGAGAGAGAGAGAGAGAAAGAGAGAGAGAGAGAGAGAGAAAGAGAGAAAGAGAGAGAGAGAGAGAGAGAGAGAGAGAGAGAAAGAGAGAGAGAGAGAGAGAGAGAGAGAGTATCTGAAGGCTATGGAAATATTTACCGATTTAAAGGCTCTGGAAATATCTACAAAACTTTTCAGTCAATTTATTTTTGTCGAATTTAATTGCTTTTCACATTTTACTCTTAGTTGAAAAAGTCTACAAGACGGAAACCGCTAAAATGTACTTCATGATAAATTCTTTTTAGCATTATCTACCGTGTCTTATTTTCCTTATATATATCAACTCGTGCGTTACTTTTGTACCTTAAACACACACACACACACACACACACACACACACACACACACACACACACACACACACACACACACACATATTCATATAATTTGTACATATGTATGTGAGCCTGTGTAACCATGTGTATATATATTTATCTATGTTGCTAAGCGTATCATTGATAATCGCTTGCCCTACCACCTGCCATCATTGTATGTCAAAGATTCACAATCATTCATGCACATACTACAGTAATTCGTCATCTTCCCAAACAGAGTCCTACTAAATTAAATGGAGGAAATTTTAGTAATAGGCAATATATTATATAGCAGAGAGTGGAGGCACAATGATCCAGTGGTTAGGGCTGCGGACTCGCAGTCATAGGATCGCGGTTTCGATTCCCAGATCGGGCGTTATGAGTGTTTATTGAGCGAAATCTTAAAGCGCCACGAGGCTCCGGCAGGGGATGATGGCGAACCACAACTTTCTCTCACTCTCTCTTCCTGTTTCTGTTTTACCTGTAATTCAAAGGGCCAGCCTTGTCACACTGTGTCACGTTGAATATCCCCGAAAACTACTTTGAGGGTACACGTGTCTGTGGAGTGCTCAGCCACTTGCACGTTAATTTCACGAGCAGGCTGTTCCGTTGATCGGATCAACTGGAACCCTCGTCGTCGTAAGCGACGGCGTGCCAACAACAAATATATAGCATAGGATCGCAAATAAAAACAGTAATTAGGGAAATATACGAAAGGTGCCCTCGAGGAAAAATATATTTTCAATGAGAAAAGAATATTGTAGACGAATAAATATTCATGAGCAAAATATTTCATACGCAGCCATACAAAATGTTACCAATGTGTATAGAGGATTACACACACATCTGAGATACCATAGTAAGGATTATTGCAAACTTACACTTAGAAATTGATAGTCAAAATGCAATACGCTTCAAAAACCTATCTCCACTATTTTTCAGTTACTATTTCTCGAAATGGAAAACAGAGATTAAACAAACTAGTGATTGCATTTAAAATAAACTTCTCAAGATATCATATAGATTTAGCATACTTATCGTGAACACTATATAATAAGAGTCTTATGCAAGTAAATTTTTTTCCTGGAAAACTGCAAGCATAATTAAACAGAAACATCTAATAACAAAAGAAAATACAACATATGCATGCGAACAAAGTAGCTACAGGTGGGAGTGCGGCATGGTGTGTCAGTTTTTCCAAATTTTCAAATCAATGATGCTTATAACTCGATGGGTTGTGAGGCAATTTTGAATGCTTGTTTTATATATACATAATCAAATTTTAACTACTATCAAAATCTGTAATTTTTAATATTTGGTTTGCCACACTGCATCATCAGTTATTAGAGGGAAGAGACATATTTGGATAAAATAATGAGAAACTATGGGCGAAAGTTGAAAACAATCAATAAATAAACATATGAAAGGCGCACAAATTTAAATAGACTCAATCTTCATGAAAATAAAAACCACAGCCATGTTTACAGAACAAAAATACCTTGAATTTTAAATAAATTACTCTATATCCGCCATCTCGCACACCGAGTCTAGATGAAGCTTACACATCTCACAGGAAAACTCTTGGGTAACATCTGTTCCCCTTAGAAGCATGAACATCACAAAGGTCACACAACAGCCTAATCTCTTTCTTTCTGTCTTAGTGTCTGTTCCAGAATCGCTAAAACATGGAACACTCAGCGTCCACTTACTCCCAACCATCTACACTATCGTGGTCACTATCATTATTACCACGGTCTGAACTACTTGTTTTCTGCCAGGTTGGAGTAAGAGCATCTTCTATGTAACACATTACAATAACAAGCTAAGCGATTTATTTTTACTTCAGTTTTTTTTTTCTATTAGAATAAAGATGCAATCATTTTACTGCTCATTGGTTCAATGTAAATATGAATAATTACATGAAACATCGCCGCTAAAACACTTTCAGATACTGACACATATTTCATGGGTGTGAAAGACATATTTTATTCTACTTTGCTATTTTTTATTGACACGTATGTGCTATATAATAATTGACCCATTACAATCTATCGACAAACCGACAAATGAATCAATACGCCTCACTTTCAAATTTCCTTAAATTTCAGAATTTCCTAGGATATTTCATTTCTCTAACATAACAGAGGAAAAGACGTTACTCTGCACACATCTCTAGTACAAAAACATCAAATTTGCAGCACTTCTTCCAGCACGGTGAGGTTTTGCTTAACGATAAGAAAGTGTTTGGTCTATTATCCATAATAAGGAACTTCAAAAGAAGTTACCATCAAGAATACAACATTTATACTAGCAGGAGGAAGGACGCAATTCATAATGGCTGCTATATCATACTTCCTGGTTTGGAGTTGTGAGAAAATGAAAACATCTGATAAATGACCCATTATGTCACACTGACCCTCATGACTCATTGACCATTATATTCCATTCCCCATATATTTAAAAGCAGCTTGTAATTACTAATGCTTTGTGAGAAACCTCAAACGAAAGTTTATGAAAACTACAAACTCATCAGAGTATTCAATACAGAGATATATACTCTGATAATCAATAATTTAAACCTATAGCTTAACAGCCTAACGAAAAATAAAGAAAAGGCACCCTAACATGCGCTAGAAATACAACACATACAGCTCCAATAGACGCTGGTAAGTTTAGAAAATAAAATAAATAAATTATGTAATGAAACAGTTTATTTTACTGCGTTATTACTAAGAATATTTCAAAATAGTATCACGTTCAGATATAACCAGTCTTTAATTCGTCTTTCTTTCCTTCTTCAACGAGCTCAAATTTACGATAAAGTGTGAAAAAGATCTGAAACATTTTGAAATAGAAAGGAAAAAAATAAATCAATAATAATTCATCTAAATTGAAAATTCATCCGCATATTTTAATATATTTGAAAATACTTAACTGACATGATGGTTATCATACATATACAATTTACTTGTTTATTTGGCAAAAATTTAAACGTGGCTGATACATTTAATTCAACGCATTACAACACCTCTACCCCTGTTTGTTTAAATTTTGAAACAAACAAGTTTAAACAATTCGTAGTATAATATGTATAATCAGCTTGAAGGCATATATGTGAATGAAACATTACTAAATTTCTGACAATTTATTCAGAACAGGTTGTGGAATTAATGTGTTTGTCATTTCTATTATCGCATCACATGAGTTAACAATATATGTTCTGCTCTGAACATTTAAGCTGCAATAGAAGAGTTCAGAAATTAATTTATCATTAAGAAATTCGAACGTATGTTTACATACGTACATAGATATTTTATTATGTGAAAGGAATTAAATAAAATTAAAACGTCGTTAGTTTTCGAGCTGTATATTTTCAGAAAGTGACATGACCTAAAAGCAATGTTTGACAATAAAGCAATTAAACCGCGAAAGAGACTCTTTAGTCACGTTTTATTAAATGGCTGACGTAGTTATTAAAAAAAATCACCTGCATACAGTTCACCACACAATCTCAGTCTAAGTTATTTAGTAGACAATAACAACACCGGAATTGCTACAAATTTCTCACGTTTCTCTTTAAAATTAAATCTAATGAAGCATAATAAATCAAACGAATTTATATCTAATTTCTCATTTTATACATTTTCACACAACCTATAGCACATCTAATATATCGTTTCTTAAACAATACGCATTGCGATACTCATATGCCGGAGACAACTTAATAGAAGAGGTGTAGACATTGCTTTTGTTATCACATCCATTCGCGCCTATCAACCTATATGATATTCACAGAACTTACCCATCAAAATGCCTATCGAGTGATAACATACCATCATTCTTATATTCATTTGTGGTATTCAGTAAGTTAGCTGCAGATCATTTGTGAACAGGATTACATACTGCTCCATGCTTATGATTTTACAATGTTAACAATGATTAATAATAAATTTAGTCATGCTAGTAAACTATGACATGATAATCCATGAAAGCTAGAACTTTCAAGCCATAAGAGACAGATATTAAAACATAATTAGTACAGTCTGTAAGCCCAAATGTGAGAGTCAGATAGTTTTATCTTTCACCTAGTAGATATTGCATGCAAAACCCATGTTCAAATTTCTCATTGCTTAAGAATTGTACCTTTCCCATGTTGCCATGTTATGAAATTTTTCACCTCCTAAAGTTTCTATTGCTCTTATCGAAACGTGACCAATGGAGTGCTACTACTTTCACAACACTTCATTCTTTATAAGAAGAATCATAACATACGAATACACATATACATTTATACACTACATTTTTCCATTTGGAGAAACAGTGGAAAAGATAGCGTTGCAGATGCAATATTTGCTCTTTGTATCGCTTATGTTATCCAATTAAATGGGTTAGCTTTTAGACACTGTTTAGGGAACAAGGCGCATTTTATATGAGAATTGTTTTAGCAGTAATATAGATTTTTTATTGTGATGTTTCTCATATGATAATAAAGTGCTGCTGAAAATAAATGAAATAAATGCTGCGCGAAAAGTGTGGTTGGACTTTGATTTACACATGCTAGATAAAGCAAAAATTAGAATTGTGTTTTATTGGGAGCCGAAATTTCAGAATAGCTAATTGTAAATTTCTACATTACGATCTGTAGACAAATGGAAACACTTTTTTAGTTTTGGAAATATATTCCGTGGAAATATTAAATATATAAACTGTCTTATAAACTGTCTTCGAATGGAGAAGGATAAAAAAAATTGCTTTTGTTAGCCTTGCATTAAGAGATATGAAAAAGAAACGAGTTTCCGGCTAAATTTCAAATCAGTAAAGAGAAACGAAAAACCGTGAAAACAACATAAATTTGAACAAACACGTGCGAGTGCGCGCATACACACACACACACAAACACAGAAGCCATGATAGATCGTTGACCAAACACCATTCAAATTTTTTTCTCCGTGTTTTTCTCCTTGTTTTCTCCGTATTTTTTCTGTTGAAGAGCGTAGCTCGAAACGTTAAAGACTTTCTGTATTCCCAAGCGTCAAACTAATACATCCTTTTGTTGTTTACACCACCTGTCCTCGTCTGTTGTTTTTGTTTTCGTACATTCTCCTATATATATATATATATATATATATATATATATATATATATATATATATATATATATATATATATATATATATATATATATATATATATATATATATATATAACAGTATAGATTTAATCAAAAGATTAATTGTGGTACTTAAAATGTTTGAGGCACCGGAATTTGGTAGGGTAAAAACCCAAAACAAAATCAAGAGATTTGGTGAAGAAAATTTGAAGTAAAGCAACACAAATTCAATAGGTTATAGCAGTACGTACGTTTCGTACAAACTTCATTTATTCATGTAGTGAGAACACTACATAAAATGTGCAATGAAAATGTACTCCTCAGCTGCATAATGGAATTTCATTTTAGAAATCATTTTGTAGATGTGTGCAAAAAACAAGAGTAAGAGAGAAAAAATACCACCTTTACTGGGTTGCTGTTCAACAGTCTAGTGAATCAAACAAGAATTTAATTTCTATATAATCTAATTGGAGGGGTAGTAGTAATTTCAATTTAGAGGAAGGTAGATTAAGTAGTGATGGACAGCAGGTTAGGGGTAAATCAAGCATGAGGAAAAAAAAGAAAATGGAAAATGGAAGGACAATACCTTAAGGAGTGGTTAGAGAAAATTTAAGGTAAGGGAATTAAGGTCAAGGTATTAAATAATTATATCTATTCTTCAGTATATTTAGAATAATACAACGAAACGCTAAAGTACTAAATTTAAAACGATATGGAACATTAATAGTTAAATTAGAATAAGATAAACATTTATAGTTAAAATAAGATATACATTAATGTGGGGTAGTAGAAGAGAGATATTATTTATAAGAAAAACCATAATATTAATGGCCAAAACCAGAACAAAGAGAAAGGGGGGAGAAGGAGGAGGAATAAAGTTAGAAAAACAGGACTAAATTAAGAGAATTAAAGGTAAGGTTTTCGAAAAAGTAATATGGTAGAAGAGACTCAGAATTACCTAGAGAAATGTAGGAATAAGCTACAATTTCCGCTATAAAATTTGAAACTTGGTTCAGTAGAAAATGTTAAGATTTCAGGGATATACACGCAACGCTGCATGCATGCTTTCGTAAATACACACACACACACCCACACACGCACACGCAGGAATACACACATACACATACACACAAGAAACATTTAAAGCGTCCATGAAGGGAAACAAAGGTGAGTGTGACAAATACGTGGCTTTTAGGCGAGAGGGGCTAAGTTGATAAAAATTGATTAGAAGTGGTATCTATTCTGCTGTTCATCATAAATAAACAGTCACAGCCGGACATACACACATACATACATACATACATACATACATACATACATACATACATACATACATACATACATACTTATTGCAGAAAAAATTTATTCGGGTTTGAAGTTTATTATTTTTACCTCACCAGAAAACGGGATTTAGAAGCTGGCATTTTCTGCATGATAGTTGCCTATCACAAAATGAAAGTAAAATCATTACTCGAGAAAGAATTTTTATTAACCAAGCGAAAGCAAATCATTACGACGAACAAAGTTGTAGGAACTTCTGAAGTTTTAAAAAGCTTTTTGTTGCTTTTAAACTTTAATTCAATATTAAGAGTGGCAGAATTTTTATTATTATTTCTTAGGGTAAACTGTCAAGTTTTCTACTTTCAGAAAGTATGACTGGTTTTTAGGGTAGCAGCATTCAGATTTTTTTTTTTTTTTCATTTTCAAGGAACTTGATAAGAACAGTAACTAGATTGCAGGCTATAGTTTTCTTTTGCATGAAACTCGACTAACATACTAACTCTGCTCTAACAAGCATATTGGCTATTTTGCATGTTTTTAAATTTTATATTAGCCACGGTTTTACTTGTCATATGATCAGATTTTCTTCTTGCTGGTTTATATTTTTAAGTTATTACACATGGAAAAGTACAGAACAAGATTTCCATAATAGAATTTGCCTAATTCGTCACATCTAAAGGAAACTAAAACGTACTTAAAATTAAAATTCTACTTTATTTAAAATATTTTAGCTGAGAATTACATTTTTAAGATTAGAATACATTATATTAGGAACAATTGGAGATAATTCATTTTCATGGCTTTTGAAATATATAATTAAAATAGACATTTTATTTAGTTGTATCAAGTACAAGCAGTCGAATATGAAGTCGAAAATGTATTGCACAAGATTTTTTTCACTTGAATTGAAATCTCATAAAGAAAAAAAAAATTGCCGTAGAATAGTCATAGGTGGTTTCAAATCAACCATATGCTGAGTCAATTCTTCCTCATTAAAAGAGAAAATAACTCTGACAAATAAATCACAAGTAAAATTTATCCATTATCATAAATACAATAGAATTAGCCTAATTCGTTATTTTGCTGAATCGTTACTTCACTAAATTCCCCACTTTCAATTTTCTACTAGGGATGACTAATTAAGCGAATTCTACTGTAGTTTTTAAAATCAATGTTATTTTAATTTCATTTTTAAAATACTGCCGTTTCCAAAAATAAGATTATAGGCTTAAATACAGATTTAAATAATTTTCCTTTCATATTTATTTCTGAAAATAATTAAAATTTGTGGGGCTATACAGGAAAAGAGAATCTAAATATAAGCCCTTAGTCTTAAAATCGGGTGGGTTTATTTTTGGAAAAACCCAGTAATGTTTTTATAAATTTTGTTTTAATAAAATATAGTACATTTTAAAAATGTTATTCTCGTCTGAATTTTGATTTTAATTACTTTTTATTTTCCTTCAAAGGTGAGGAATTCGGTAAAGTCTACTGTAGAAATCTTGTTCTCTAGTTTTCCCCGTGTAATACCTTAAGAATATTAACATGCATGCGCCTGCAATTTTCATTGTAATGCGCGCGCTTGTGTGTATGTAAATGTATGTATATGTGCGTGTGCTATTTTTCTGTTTATTTGTACGTTTCAAACACACACACACACACACACACACACACACACACACACACACATATATATATATATATATATATATATATGTGTGTGTGTGTGTGTGTGTGTGTTATGTACATAAAATAAATACGTATCTGTATGTATTTTAACACACAAAGACTCATAAACGATCTCTTAATTTTAGATTATTATTTAAAGAGAGATTGAAATCTCTAATGTTTCGGAGATTTAATAAAGAATGAAAATAAAGAAACAGAGAATTAGATAATTGTGAAAGAGAAATAACCAGTTAAATAATCGGTGGCTCGTTTAGACATACGTAAATATATAAACAGCTGACAATCTTCCCAATAGTTTTGAATGAAAACTATTGAAAAGTTTGAAAAACGCAACGAAAATTTTAGTAAAATAAAGAAGGAAATGAGTGTGTTAAATATAAGTTACTAAAAAGAAAATGACCCCCCCCCAGACATAACAGTATATGTATATATATATATATATATATATATATATATATATATATATATATATATATATACGTACACACACACACATACACACACATATATATACTTATGTATATATATATATATATATATATATATATATATATATATATATATATATATATATATATATATATATATATTCATCCTGCTAGAGCACTGAAATCTGCGAGTTCTTTTCATTCTCTCACTGTTTATTTCTCCTTATTCTTTTCTAGCGAAGAACGTAGGCGCGAAACCTAAAAGCCATTTTCGTTCCCCCTATCGTCAGACAAATACACTTGCTTGTTATAC
This sequence comes from Octopus bimaculoides, assembly GCF_046866305.1. Taxonomy (NCBI): domain Eukaryota; kingdom Metazoa; phylum Mollusca; class Cephalopoda; order Octopoda; family Octopodidae; genus Octopus; species Octopus bimaculoides. The sequence goes on from NC_142928.1 coordinate 61,665,765, forward strand.
ATACACCTGTCCTCTATAAATTTCAGCTATATATGTGTGTGTGTGAGTGTGCGTAAATTGAATGCGGTTGCACGCAAATTAAAGTGAAAAGCGAAAATTTCAGTTGTCAGTTATAGTGACTGAGTTTGCGTTGTAATACATTGCTATAAACAAACGTGAAATACCTTTAAAACTAGAATAAAGTGACTCACACACAAACACACACACACACAATGTATATATATTCACACATTTGGGTATAAACTCGTTTATATTACGAACTTATGGACACACGCCTTTATAATTTCTTACGTCAGACAGAACTCTTTTTATCAGACAAAGGAGTGGGCCTAGCCTCGCATCTTATGCTGGCATAGTATCCTATTGAATGTTCACTGCGATGGAGAGATTTCTTTATACGAATATATGATTACGTCCAGGGAGACAAATAATGCATGCTACCCGAAGCATTACGTTGAGGTCAAGAAACGCAGTCAGAACCATAAAACTTTATTCAGACAATATGAAAAACAATAAACTCATGACACTTTTAACGTCAGCTTTCTATTTATTTTACTGAAATCTGAAAATTGGGATTTTTAATACGGATTATTAGACACACTACTCTTAAAGTAGCAGGAAGGCACACACTTTAGCGGCAAATAGACAGGTATGAAAGTACCCCTGCCCACCCTGGCTTACAAGACGACACATGATCTGGGGGATACTATTTTTGCGCGGCAGGAATTAAACTTTTACGTTACTTTTGTATGGCATTGTTGGTTCTGTGGTTACGTTATTTTCTCCATTTGAACTCTTTCCTATAGCCTGACATCTCTATTTCATCCCGCAATCCATACAAGCATTTTCTCTATTCTTTCGCTCTTCAATTTGCCTTTCACTAGATTATGTGTTTCCCTATTTTTGTTTTCCTTCGATAATTTCCTTTTTTATTTACACTTAATCTTTATTTTAGTCTTTCTCTTTCGAAGTGGTGACAACTTTAATTCTAGGAGCTGTGAGACTTTTGTCCTAATTTAAGTAATCGACCTTGTAAACTAAAGTTGTACTATTTCAAATACATAATTTATGTAGGTTTTCCATACGGAATCTTAACTTGCTTCACAGCCTTATCACATTGACCATTCCACGGAGAGCCAAGTGCATCGGATTACTGCAAACCTATACCAATATAGGAAATTGAAAGTAATGTGTTCTATTAAGTTTATAGAATCGTAAATTTATTCAAGTCCATATGGATATCGATTACTCCGTTTTAACTTGTGAACCATACCAAATTCTCCAAACAAGCGTACATACATACATATATTTGTGTACGCATACACACATACACACATACAACCACATACTTACACACGCATGAGGATACACAAGAACACACGAAAAACCACACACTCACGCGCACATACGCATAAGCATACACACACAAAAACACATATATACATATTTTGGTTAGGCATTACGTGACTAATGGCCTGGTATAGAACGCAATATAAATATGTTTCATAACAAGGCGTTACACAAGTGTAGGGCGAAAATAAGAAGAGGAAATGACACAAGAAAGATAATAGATATGCTGTGATCGTCATTAGCTTACAGCTGTTTCAGTTATAATATGAAGTGACCTGAATTACATCCAATAGCATTACAGGGAGCCTGGAACATGAGGTGAAATTTATGTTGGAAAGAAGAATTGCATCTGTACAAGTTACTCTTTTTCGTATATACATAATATGCATATATACGCATGCACACACACGTTCATATATATATAAGTATATCTTTCTTTATACATATACATATATAAATCTATTAAAATGTAATGCTAAGTTGAGGAATATGAGTGTATGGGTATAATAAATAATTTATGAAATATACGGTTGTAGAAGTGAAACATACATGCAATTAAAGGTTGTAGGCATGCGTTCAATGTGAATTTATTGACTAGAAAGTGAAAGTAGATGAAAATACAAAATAGAAAATATACATGTGTGTAAGCTAAACGAACGCTACATGGGGAAATAATTTCAATGCAACATTTTAATATACATTAAATAAAATATATTTAATGAAAGTAGATGAGCTTCGTATCAAGAAATGGTCAGGGATTAAAACACTGAAAGTGTGAAATGTAAAGCTTCCAACTATATGTTGCGCATTTATTTATATCTGGAAAGGTAAAACTTCTGATTTTCCCACTTTTACTTCAATTTCAATAAAACGTCTCTTTTATCAATTTATAAATTCCTTAAATGTGTTATATTTGCCCGTTACTGTTAAATTTTCTGCACTACATGCACATTCGCATATGCTTTTATAAGGAGGCATTAATAGTCTCCCATAAAATATTTGTTATATTTATATCCTATTCGTTAACATGCGCAGGAACACAACACGTACATGTATACGCATGCATATGCCAATTAATGTTTATATACATATATACATACATGCATACATACATACATAATACATACATACATACATACATACATACATGCATACATACATACATACATATATATATATATATATATATATATATATATATATATATATATATATATATATATATATATATATATATATATATATATATATATATATATATATATATATATATACCAAAATGATTCTAAAATTATAAATAATTATAGAATGTTATAATTATAAAACTATAATAATAATATTGTGGCAGCACGAGGCCTAGTGGTTAGAGCAGTGAACTCAGGGTCAAGAGATCGCGAGTTAGAATCTCAGACTGGGCGATGTGTGTGTTTATGAGCGAAATACCTACGAGACTCTGGCATAGGTCAACGGTGGACTTCTGCTGTCTCTTTCAGCATAACCTTCCCAAACCCTTTTCTCCTGCTTCTATTAGCTCACTTGTGACGGACCGAGGGAATCTATATACCAATGAAACCGTGAAACCGGCTCTTATAAGCCCGGCATGGCACGAGAAGGGGCAAACAATAACAATTATAATTTTACCGATTATGGTATTTATTTAATGTACGCTAGTCACTGATATAATCACGTTAATGATTATATCCTCAATTTATAAATATACACACACACACACTTATATATATGTACGCAGATATATATCTCGATTTAAATGAGAGCTCAAAACAGATCCATTGAAAATACTTCATTATTATAATGAAAATGACCTATCATCATTTCGATGCAATATCCAGATTGATCCATGCATATTATAAAATATGGGATAATGCATCTCCTCAGCGCCTTATCAGTAGGAGACAGACAATAAAAATAGATAACATTCATATACAACATTCACAGTTGACCTATGAAAACATGCTAAAAATCAAGTTGAAAAGACATGAAATGTTATACAAGAGTACATCATAACGGTGTTGAAACCATGAACATATCAAGCAAATGATTCAAATTTATGATGCTAGACTATGAAGTTCGGTAATTAACCAATCCAGAACGCTTTACATTTCGAAAAGTACCGTTGGAGTTATAAACATAAATACAAAATTCAGACCGCAGAAAAAAACAGTTAGATATTAAAAAAATACATTTTTAATACAAGTTCCTGTATCTAATACAAGTATATCTAATAAGTAATTCTTATATATAATATACTCAATAAATAACTTAAGTATATATAATGTAAAAAATCCTTATACTAATTTAGTATTTATAAGTAAAAACCCTTATATGGTTATTCAAGCCTGCTAGGTTATAGAGAATAAAATATCTACATTTGAATACATTCAAATTATAGTTAACAAGTTACAAAAGAATAAAGTTAATTAGCTAAGTGAAAAAGTTAAATATACTGAAGAAAATTAGACAGATTTATTGATTACAATATTAGCGTAGATACCGTAAACAAAAAAAAAACGGTCACATCTCAAAAAATCCCCAAATAAAATTATGATTTACAAATTTAGTGATTACTATTAAATGAAGTAGCAAACAAGAACACTAAATACTATCACAATATATATTACTTTAATAACCAGACAATACATAAAGCTAGTTGTATTATAAGAGAAATATATTATGCATTGATACACTGGCGATAAATACTATTTTCATATTGATAGTCAAGGGGAGGTAAATCTAGCTCTTTCATAAATATGAGTATATATATAGATTTTAAATTGACTCAGTTTATTTAAAAAAACCAAAGCAAAATATTAAATTGATTATGATTTATCAAAAAACATTTTTATATATAAAAAAAAACAACTTCAAGAGCAACATAAATGATATGTAATCTAGATATCAAAGGATATTTAAAAAAAAAATAATTGTACCAAATACATGAATTTAAGTTATGCTCACTAGGTAATCATATGAATTCAAACTAAATTACACATTATAACACAGCAAAATAGTATATGGGAATGTTTATAGAGGCATCTAAACTACTTTGTCTATGCTATTAAAACTATGACAATATTGTAAGCACTAAGATTATTTTTAAAACAATTTCACTATAATCATGAAGAGACCAATAATGGATTTTTAATCAATATACATAAAGGATAATAGGTTTTAAGATGCAAAATATGTTGAATAGACATACACTCAACTAGCACCCAAATAATCTAATCTTAATACAACATTAAAATTAAAAACAAAAAATATATATATGTACACACCTGTACACATACACACATATATATATATATATATATATATATATATATATATATATATATATATATATACATACACACATACACACACACATACGCACACACACACACATATGTATATATATATATATGTATGTATATATATATATATATATATATATGGCTGATAGTTAGCAAGGTGAGACACACATAAGAAAGAAGGAAACAAAGGACCACTGATGAGGTCACAGAAGTGTGACGAAAGAACTCTGGCCGAAATAAGATTAAGATTAAGATTAATGTAATATAAAGCTGAAAAAAAAAAAAATTAACACCAAATATACAGTGCGTGTGTTTTTATTGGCTAAACTGGTAATATGACCATCCCCAAGTACAACAACATATATATATATATATATATATATATATATATATATATATATATATATATATATATATATATATATATATATATATATATGCATACATACATACATACATACATACACATATATATATATACATATATGTACACATATATACATACATACACATATATACCTACATATAATTACCTGTAATTGACCATTCCAGAGAGTACACTTTTTTCTCGTCTTCCTATTGCCAAATTAAACTACTAAGCGTCGTGCTATTTTGTTTTTTCATATCTCTAAATGTCGAGTAATGATTGGAAATTCTTTTCGAGATTTCAATTGAAGATGTTCCGATATAATTCCAAATCCTCTTTTTAGTTAAAATATTACACGTATATACAGTATTCTTAATTTTTGCATTTGCACTAAAGAATCTAATTCTATTAGGATTAACTTCAAATATTACTATTATGTTGTTATTATTAACATTGGTACTATTATTATTATTATCCTTGTTTACTTGAAAATTATCTAAAACAGTGTCTCTAGGAGTTTTAAGATTGTAATCTATATTTGTGCTAATAGAATCTTGAATAGAATTAGAGGTTAATAGCTTTAAGTTATGAGTGGCGATAATTTGGGTTAAATTTGTGGTATTAGAAAAACTAAACCTTACCTTATGCGGGTTAATGACTTTATAGTAATACGGATGTTTAGGAAATTTTTTACTAACTACATTCCTGAGTAATGTAACTAAAGCTGATTTAATTTGTTTCCCATATGGAATGACCAACTATAAACTATCCTGTTTATAGACTTTAGTTTACCTTTGTTAGTGTTAGATACACAACCATGGCATTGTGGTCCACCCTTGATCTTTCTTACTAAGTTAATATTATCATTATTATTATTAATGTTATAATTAACTTCGCTACAATTAACATCTCCTTTAGAGGAAACAGAATCTGGATTACTGTAATACACCTTATCTTTATACTCTGCTTCAGACAAGCAGAGTTATAAAACATCCTCAAAAACCAAATTATTTGACGATAGGTCAGATAATCTTAATGATATATTATGAACTAAATTATCTGTTATTACTTTGGGATGATTGCTAAATTTGTTGATGTATTTAAGGTTTGTTGAAGATTTATGATATAGCCTATAAGATTTATTGTGCAGATCGAGTGTTACATCTAAAAAAATAGCTAAAGATGTGTTATTCTACGAAAAAATCTAGTTAATCTATTTTTCACCCTTTGTACCTACTGCTTCAAGCTATGTCTGAGAAATAGGAGACAATCATCCCTATATAGACCCCCTCTAATATTTGGGAATTGATCAGCCATTTCATTAAGTATGAAGGAACAAACTACATCAGCAATCTGTGCTGAATCAGAACTACCCATAGGTACATCAAATCCATCAGCGGTATCCTTACGAATACAAATCTTGTTATTAAATTTCATAATGGATCTTCTAGCGGCTAAAACAACATTAATCTCATCGCTAGTAAGCCCTGCTTTATTGTGTATGAACCACAATGCCTTATTAAGTACAACAGGATTAATAGAGGGATAAAAATTTGCTATAGCAAATTGTATAAATTTCACATTATCCTTATATTTGGTACATTTAAACCAATCCACCACTTGCTTAGAATTAGACCACAGTTGAAGTTTTAGTTTACTAACTATTGTAGGGATATACTTATGTAATATATTCTTACTAAGTATCCCTATATCTGATTTAGCCGGGCAAATGAGCCTTAAGGAAGGATCAGTCCAAAAATTATTCTTGTGATCTTTCAAGATGAATCGCGGTTCCATCGGCACTAGAGGAATAATAAAGTATTTTCAATGGATCAGTTTTGAGCTCTCAATTAAATCGATATAAATACAAAAACTCACTTGTGAGTATTTCGCTACGTTTGTTAACAGATACAATATTTTTGCCTACTTTTGGCATAATATATATATACATATATATATATATATATATATATATAGATAGATAGATAGATAGATATACATATTCTTTTATCCTTTTGTTCTTTTTGTTGATTCCGTCACTTGACTTCACCTATACTGCGGTATGGGCATGTTCTAGCACCGCCATGCTATTGCACAACCTGTTTAAGAATAATAAATTTGTACTGTACAAAATTAAAGTGTAGTCTTTAGGATGAATGTGAAATTATCTTAATTATAATTCAACATTTAAACAAACATTAACTTGATAGTTGTACTTACTGACATACCTGCATATTTACATACATACATATATGTGTGTGTGCGTGCATATATATATATATATATATATATATATATATATATATATATATATATATATATATATATATATATATATATATATATATATATATATATATACATATACATATATGCATCCACATAAATGAAGAGTGAATGAGATACAGCGAACCATACTTATATAAAGATGTTATTCTCAATAGCTTTTTCTCCCTTCATGTCCCTACGTCTTGACCAATAGCATTTAAAAGCTCACACAAGCGCACACACACACATGCACACATACACACACATTTCTACTTCTAACCTGGTCTTATTTTATAAAACAAGTTAATAAAGAAAACGTTCGTATTTAGTTATAATTACAAAATTACATCTCTCAACAGCTAAAAATCAAAATGGAAACTTTTTTCCATTCTTTTTTTTTTTTCATATATTTTACTTCATTCTATCAAACACTTGAACTTATTATATTGAAGTGGAGCAAAATTGATATGTGCGTCAAAATGAATAATTTCTGATTTCTTTTTATTTTCTATCATTCTCTACCATTGCATCATCTTTGGTAGTAAAATTTGCTCTGTATAGGTTACGTAGTTGGAAATAAAAATTGGTTCCCAACTCGGTTGAGAATTGTCTTCATAATTTTGTTTTCTGGAGAACATTATTTTTCTTTGTGGCTGGGTCGTTGATAACCTCTTTCTATAATATTGGATGTCCACCTAGTGGTCATCCCTTCTTATACGCATGTAATACAATTTTTTCTGAATTAGCAGATTTTTATATGCTAGATCACTGGTTTTAAATTGAAATAAATATTCAATTCATCACCCTCAGTATATAAATATAAATTTAAATAATTATGTTCTCTAGCCGGCAACATATACTGCAGTGAAGTACCCTCTGCAGAATTGTTTCCGGGATATAGCGAGTCAGGGCTGAGACATTTGTAAATGACCTCAATGTAATAAGTAGAACTGTACGCACGTCAAATTTTATGAAGAAAATTCGTGTATAATTCTGCAAATTATATTGATTTTAGAACGATTGTGCTGACGAACCTTGGACATTTTACGTAAGTAAAAGAGTTGATGGCGAAACCGGTACACAATTAATTTACTTTTTTTCTTCTTTTGTCCTACCCGCCTATGTTCTGGTGTTTGCTGAATATTTTTCTGCAGAACATTATTTTTCTTTGTGGTTGGATCGTTGATGACCTCTTTCTAGCATATTGAATGTCCACCTAGAGGTCATACCTTCTTATACGCATATATATATATATATATATATATATATATATATATATATATATATATATATATATATATATATATATATATATATATATGTATATATATATATATATATATATATATATATATATATATATATGTGTGTGTGTGTGTGTGTGTGTGTGTGTGTGTGTGTGTAAACCAAAACAAAAATGAAAGAATTCTGTTCTGAGTTATTGTGATTGATGCTGCATGGTAGCCCCTCCATTGCTAGAAGTAAGAGTTAAAACCACTCTTAGTTATAAATATATGACAGCATTACATATCTGTGTGTATATTTGTGTGTATATGTATGTACAGAAGCCCATACACCCAATGATACGCATATAGAGAGAGCGAGCTTGCGAGGCAAAGAGACTGTGTAAGCGCGAGGGAGAGAGAGCTAGAGAGATACATACGGAAAGAGGGAGTGAGAGAGAGAGGGAGATAAACTAAACAAGACAGGAAGGAAGCATTTCTTTGTCTATTCCGTTTATTGACTCAAAATTCGATTTTCGATATTACTAATAAAATATGTTTACCTCTGTAAATCAAATACATTTCTGACTATCTATGGGAAACTTCGAAGCTCCCCGGTAATATGTCCTATCCGCTCCACATATAGGCAACATTTCGACAACGAAACTAAACTCGAATGCGTGCAGGAAACAGGCATAAGGTACATGTTTATGTTAAACCTTCAATGACACTTTCCTGACACATGACGGATAAAGGAAATGTAATATTGATATCGAAGTAGTATCTTTAGAAATTGTTTGCTTTCTTTTCACGAAACCTAAGATATTCTTAATCAACTATATCCATCATGTTCGCAGCTTAATGGTAGCGCTGCTATTACTGATGGGAATTATCTCAACAGAACTTCCAGCGTACAAAATGCGCAAACAGTAGTGCGTCCCATACATAAAATCGTGTGTTGAAAGTCTTTGATTATTTGAAATTATCCATATAGTAGCAGTAGTAGTAATAATAGTAGTAGTAGTAGTAGTAGTAGTAGTAGTAGTAGTAGTAGTAGTAGTAGTAGTAGTAGTAGTAGTAGTAGTGAGCCATGCATTGTAAGAGCGCGTCGCTGTATTTGTTGGTGGTTATCTCTTATTTCTGGCAGATGGGGTATGGAGTTTTGCAACACCTGGGCGATAAACCTCCAAACTATGTGTCCCTTTAAGAAGATTTTACCGGTGAGTGTTATACGAGCAAATACTATTCTGACCTCTTTTAGTAGCCTTTTGTGACACGTAGTCACTTATTGTAACCTACTCTATGACTACCTAAGCTCTAAACACAACCACAACTGGAAGACTTAAGTAACAGGTGGTCTTAAAATTAATAACTGGTTAATAGTGAGAAAAGTGTTCTGATGAACCACCTTGTCTTTAGTAAAACCAACGTGTTGTATTTTCCTGCTTAACGATACATATTCTATCTGTTCAGTTGGCAAAAGAGTGATCAATATTCAAATAACTATTGTAAACAGAATACTACTATTTATAGTAGTCTGAATATAGTTGCAGTACATACTTCGAGGAAGCGTTCTGAAATTAGTTAGTGCTTTGGTCACACCTTAGATATGAGGCGTTGAGTAAGAGACCATCATCAGCGCCACAACTTACAAACCGAGAAAAACGCAGTCAAATTTTCGCAACATTCAGAATGCGATATCTCGGCACGGAAAGAAGTTAGGAAGGTAGTTTTGGTCTTTAAATGACCGTGAAGACCTCTTCTAATGATTTCACATATGTGTAATTATTTTTGTATGCATTTCAAAGATGAAACAATGGCTTCGTATTTCTCATTTTGTATACCGGGACTACGAAACAGTGTATTGCATTGAATATTTTAGTCATAATACCTAGAAAAATCATACAGTGGCCCCCACCAAACGTATTGTTTGTGTTTTAATATCTCAAGGTAAGTATCTTTAAGAGGTATGTAAAAAAAGATAGTAAGATAATAGCCCGTTATCGTTACGAAGGTAACGAAGAATATTAGAAAATGAACCATAACATCTCGGAAATCGATATAATGACCACAACAAAGTTATTGATTGAGCGTGTGTGCTTGCGATGATGTGTCACTAAACTCTCTTGTCCGAGTTTGATTTAGTGAGCCTCGTGTCAATAGTGTTTATGTAAAATATTTTTCAGACGGATTTTCGACGTTATTACAAGCCTAACCGGTTTTTCCTGCCAACGTTTTTAGATTCTAGACGTCGAGACAAAGAAAAGGATTTACTAACATCGAAAATGGCCGGGGTGGCGCTTACGACATTCTATTACTAAACACTTCAAAAGGTAAACGTTCAAATAACTTGAATTAAGCATTCATGACCATAAGCAATTTTTCTACTGCAGTCTGAGCTCTTTATAATGGACAGGAAGTTGGGACAAAATCCAACATGAAACTTTGCGTTAAACTTCGGAATTCTGCTACGGGTTAATTGAGCATGCCTTGACAACCTTACGGCGACGAGGAAATGGGCCGTGCACTATGTTTCGAGTGGCATGGGTTCTTCAAAAGCAGAAGAGTTTCCCTGAAAGACGATGAGCGATCGGGAAGATCAGCCACGAGTGTCATGTACGGAAATGGGAGAAAATACATCAACATGTGCAAGAGGATCGTTGGAAGACAATCAACATTACTAATGCTGTTGGTCTATTGTACGGATCGGTGCAGGTAGTCCTAACATCTGAATTAAAATGCAACGCGTCTCTGCCAAGTTTGTGCCCTGTCTGCTGACAACTGAGGAGAAAATACATCGCGTTGAAGTCTGTTAAGATCTCCGTCAGCGTGTCATGACCGTAGAAGGCACGATGCAGTCGCAACTCAATCAAGAGCATAGTCATCATTTGTTTCGACATCCGTGGTATTGTGTATTGAATATTCGTGACCCAGGACCAGACAGTCAATCGAGATTCCTACTGCAACTCTTTGAAGCGTTTAAGGGAGTGCAATCAGTGAAAGGTACCAAATCTATGGAGTGCCAAGTGATGGGTTCTTCACGACCACGGTGCACCCTGTCACCGAGCTCTCCTCACTCGTGAATTTCTTGCCAAACAAAATGGTATCTCTTCCGCACTCTCCCTATTCGCCCGATTTAACACTTGTGGGCTTCAATTTCTTCCTCAAGATGAAAATGCAGCTGAAAGTTCACCGTTTTAACACCGTTGTCGAGATCAAGGGCGAATCGCAGATCTTCAACTCGTTTACGGAAAACGACTTCTAGCCTGGGACCGGTGTATTGCTGCTAAAAGTGATTATTTCGGAGGAGATGGAACATCTTAGGTAACCAAGCTATTTTATTATAAAATATAACCAGTTCGTGAACTTTTCGATACCACTTCTTAGAGTAATAATATATTAAAATTAAAGAAAAATCGAAAACAGTTATAACAGCCTCTCCTAAAGGAATTTCAAAATGTCCAGAACAAACCAAGTATTTACTATAAATTTATAGTACATTCATTTTACATTTGCGTTTCTGTAAAATGGGTAAATTCTCTTATAAGCAACTGGCTAAACAGATTAAAATAAAGTCAGAAACCCATTGTGAATGTGTTCATACTAAAAGAAAAATATAAACATACAACTGAAAGCGATCTTATTAATTGAACAAGGAGAATTAGAGACCAAATAGGAGTGAGAGCATAAAAATATTGTAACTAAAATTAAAACTATTTACTGAATACATTCAGAACGGAAAAATAAGGAAAATGCTAAAGAGAAATCGAAGCACTTATTAGTTTGCTGAAATACTTTAGAGAACATTTGTATTTTATAGATTAATCGAAATAGAAAGATGTGTTACAACCTTTAGTGTGGTTAGTAAGTTATTAGAAATGGTATGGTAAGCGAGATAATGCTAAGGGTTTGGATTTATTGTGTTATGAACATGGTTAGCGCCTTCCTAGATTCGTGACGTTCTTTGGCTGATCCATTTCCAAAGCACTCTTATTGCAAGGCATCTTCTATCATCTTTATTTTGTCAATATTATGTATGCTAATGCTATCTAATATTTCTAATATTTCGTATTCGAATTGTGAGTTAAAGCCACTCTTTATGTAACCTGACTTTTAGCATTCTCTCGATACCCTTCGGGAAAATATTAGCCATTAATAACATTTACCACCTTAGGTTCTGATATTTCTCAACTTTCTAACTAAATTTGATACTGACTGTACTACCATATGTTATGATCTTAAATTGTTTTGTTTGACAATATCTGGTCAACCTGCTTCAGTATTAATATTCACCTCAATCGAGAGATATAAATTATTATAATGTTATATATTTATTCTTCACCGTGTAAGGCTCTGCTCATGATCCTTCACATTGATTGATACTTTCAATCCAACTGAACGGAAACGGTCAAACATGATTTCGAGTTGTTTCTGTGCTAGTTTACGGCAATTTCTACGGGGCTGGTTAATGCATTCGTCCTCCTTTCCACACAATCTGCATTTCCCCTCTGCCTGAGTTTTATCTCACTTTGTCGTTAGCAATTTCATTCTAAGAGATCGATCATAATCGGCGAAAATCAACAAATGACCTTCTCGTTTCACTTTTCCCTCTACTACACACAGATGATCATGTAATTCATTCCTTTTTTTCAGCTATTTCGTCTGTCATGATTTTTCCGTATTGAATTCTCTTAATGCTTCTATGTATTCATCGGGTTCTTCAGTGAGCAAATGAAACATCACTAGTCTTTAACGCTTAAAATCGTCTACATGATAAACTATTTTGCAAATAGAAAATTTTGAAATTAAATTAAGTGTGGTGCATGTGATTTATTGTGGGCAAGTTGCGAGTTCTTCGGCATTGTCCTGTTATCACTGCTACCCTTAACTTTAGAAATGGTGTAGAATGTATCATTTCTGGCGTTGCCCACGTAGCAATTTCCTTCGTGACATAATATGCAGTTTAGAAAACATTTAAAATACATTCTTAGTTCTCTTAGATTAATGCACCTGCTCTCTCTCGTTCTGTTTCTTTCTCCTCACTTCTCCACTTGTCCTTGTTCTTCTCCTTCATTCTGCTTCATCTTATACTTGTTAGCACTTCTGTTAAATTATATCTTTGTATAACAGTGCATGTTTATATTACACACACGTCGGTGCTCTCACACAACTGTATAAGTTAGCTATTGCTGCATGCCTAGGCGTTATAAACAACACATAAAAATTATTTTGTATGTACTAATTTATGCACACATACATACACAGGGACAGACAGACACATATATACATATACATAAGTATGTATGCACGTGTATACACCAGTGAATAAGTCAAACAATTTATGCAGCTGTTGCATTATTATGTAACATATTATGTGTATGTGTAGAAATTATTCAATTCACCCAGTGCACTTGGTGAGCGACTCACAATATCACGGAAGATATTTTAAATGACATCTTGCTACTGTTACTGACATTCAGACAAAATGTTTACGCGAAATTTACCAGCATCACATCACTTTACTTTTAATGACTGCCATATGCATGCAATAAATAATATTACCTGTGAATATCACAACATAAGTATTTATACCAAAACTCCAATGTACATACTTCATCCATCGAACCAGTTGCAGTATAACATCAAAACATTCTCAAAAAAAAACGGATACCTACACACTTGAGTGCAGTATATCTATGTGGACCAATACACTCAATATGTACTTAAGTACGTATGCATGGCATAATCGTCAAACAAATCTTAGGCATTAAATCCAGTGAAACTGAGAAAATTGAAAAAGTTGCACAAACACTAAAGACATGATAGCAAACCTATCATATTAAGAAATTCTTATAATCTCAAAACGATTTATATAATTTAAAATGTATACAACGATATTTAGATACATGAATATCATAATGTCATCGGAAGTGAAGTGTGAATTTTCAGTTAGTCAGAACTGAATCGGTCTTCGCGTTTTAACAATTAACACATAACCAATTGAAGTACATTATTGATTTCCTATAATATGACAAATAAGTAATTTTCTTTGTTATTGACTCTTGCTGAATCATTAGCTTTCAGGAACGCTTTCCAGAACTGAACCGAAATGAAATGGGATACCGTAAAACAAAACAGTCTGCTTTGATTCTTTTCCTCAATATTCAATTCACTGATATATAAAAATGTCAAGATTCGATATATGTGCGTGTATGAATGCATACTCGCACACACGCACATGAGCATGCACACCCACAAATATATATATATATGTGTGTGTATATATACACACACATGCATGCACGCACGCACACACTCACACACACATACACACACACACACACACACACACGCACACACACACACACACAAACACACACACATATATATATATATATATATATATATATATATATATATAGGCACACACAGAGTCACGTAGATCTATATTGTAAAAATTAATTTCTTTTGTTGTAATACATAACAATATAACTGAATCTGCTTCCCTTTTTTATCGTGTTGCTTTTCTGATATCAATGGATTACATCTTATTTTGCAAACAGCTCAGCGAAACACTCTTTCAACAGTAATGCAAGAGAAAGAATACCACAGAATATACTTTTTCGTAATATCCTCATTAAAATTTATAGATAGTGTATACCTTATTAACATTTCCTGCTATTTCCTAAATTTCTTTAAATACAGTTTCTTCTTTATATTAAAGCAATTTTCTACAGGCATATATTTATGGAAGCATAAATTTCATTGAATTTTGAAAATTTTATCTTCTTCTGCTTTTATCCCCTCAAAATAGTTTGTAAGCTCATTTAATATTTATATATGTCAAGAAGAAATGTAAAGCATGTGAATGAAAGAATTTAATACAAAGAATTGAAAATGCATTCTTCACTTGCAATGTCATTTCCTTTATCTTCCACGCTC
Organism: Octopus bimaculoides; assembly: GCF_046866305.1. Classification (NCBI taxonomy): domain Eukaryota; kingdom Metazoa; phylum Mollusca; class Cephalopoda; order Octopoda; family Octopodidae; genus Octopus; species Octopus bimaculoides. Next base: position 61,681,229 of record NC_142928.1, read on the forward strand.
TGCTGCATCAAATAAATGGGCACGTGTCATTATGCAATTCAAGAGTAATCTAAATAAGGTAAAAAAAAGAAGACTTGTTTGCAGTTATAGAAGATCAATTACTTTACAATTTTATCGCATTTCGAACATCAAGAATTTAACCATATACTTTTATCATTTTCCGAAACATACTTTTTGAGGTAGTCAGTAGATAGTGATATTGAAAGCATCACGTAAGAAGCAACTACAGATCATTGAAGTATATTCTATAAATAGGCACTTAAACTAACAGTATCAACAAATAGAAACTGGGTTGTTTTATCATTATTGCAAATTAAAAGAAGCAACTGCAAACAATTCAATTAACTTCGCTGTCATTATCAATTCAAAAGTTACACGAATGTTACAACATCTAAATCATTCCACCTATGAATCGCATGTGTGCACACCTTTAGAAAAAATAATATACTACAACACACGTGATAATCAAAATGACAATTTTGAAAGTTACAATCATTTCGATTTTTTGTAATAATATAATTGTATTGTGCCATGTTCATGATTCTAATGGTTTTATCATTATAGAATTATTGTTTTCACCTGCTACAGATTGATTTTGTCTTCATCGGAAGGCAGTAATATATCTAATGTTAGCAAAAGACTAGCAGTTTTGTGCGGAGCAACTCAATCATTACATTGACATTAATGCTTAATTGATATTTGTTTTATCGATTCCGAATGATGAAAGGCGAGGTCGTCTTCAGCGGAATTTGAAATCAGAGAGTAAAGAGCTGAAAGAAATACTGCTAAGTGTTTTGTCTAGCACTTTAACGATCATTTTTGCTAACCGCCTGGGAAGACAATGATAATAACACTAATATTCAAACGTTAGCGTATGGGCCACACAGCGCAGGGAAAGTTAAATAATTCTGATCCATTCTTTCACGTTATATTGCCTAATTATACCGGTCCGACTTTTCTTTTCATGTAGTTACATTTTATGGATAAAATGTATAAAACCAGTTTTCCCCGAAGACACCTCGCGAAAATCGATGTTCTTCAAAAGAAGTCGATATTTATAAATTTCGCTTTAAATTAATAAATTAGCTTACATTATAAATGATGAGGAAAGGCTAAACTCTTATGTAATATCACAAATGAAGTATTTTTACTGCTAAGATGATGATATCATCTTTTAGATTTTGCGGAAAGACTCTATAAAGCAATCAGAAAGAAAACTCATAAAACAGCCAAATATTCACTCAATTTGCTTACTACGTCACCAATATTGAGACAATTGAGAGTCTTCAATATTTAGTCTGCCTTTTAAGTTCTTGGTGAGAGAACAGCGAATCTGATTAAACATGTAAGTGTTAATACTTGTAGTTTTATTGTCTTTTAAACAGCTGGATTAGCTTTAAACATAGCTGGGTTCATAATATTAGTTTATTACAAGTACTTTTATTAGTTCCTATATAATGAAATTTAAGTATAGTTTAGTCACTGGCAATTTAATATTATAACTTGTAGTGGTGATATATTAATGAATATGTAGTGTTTTATTATTAACTTTTGAATGATGAAATAATGTATTTCAATCACGAACATATTAGTTAAATTAATTTCAATTTTTTTTTTTTTAATTTTGTAAGGCTTGATCTTTCATTGTAGTAGTATCTATGGAAGACCGGTGGGATTATTATTTATATGGACTTTAAGATTGATCGCAATTTAGCATGTAATTTAGTTATTGCAAGTTTACTATTGATACCAAAACAATGTACATTGTCTTATTTATTGTAGCTCTGTTAAAGTTAGTGTTTAATCCTGTTTACATATTGATTGATTGAAATAATGTGGTTATTAAGCTTTTACTTTTATAGTACACTACAGAAGACGGTGGAGTTTATAATTCTGTATGACTTAATAGAGTTGTCGCAGTCAAGTTACGTATTTAGGAGTGGTTGTAATTAACTTATGGAATACCTTTATCGATACGGTTCTACTTTGGGTAAATGTGTTTAAAAGCTGTGGTCTGTTCTGTTTTGTTTGTTCTGAAACAACACTTACTTTAGTGCTGTTGACAACGCCGGATTGAATGGTACTGCCCAGATGTCGAAACCATAATGATATCCTTGGGGCAGCAGATGATGGAGGTATGCTGGGTTGTTGGTATGACTGTTTTTGTATATGTGGAATAGTATTATTGAATTGTTGGTATTTGCTGTGGAATAGTGTCATAACAAATACTTTTGATATATATATATATATATATATATATATATATAAACAAATGCAGTGGGTGCGCAATTCCGTAATTGTTCCGCATTTTATTTTTTGATACATTTCTGCTATCAGTCCACAAGCAGCTTATAACATCGATGATGAATGTTTTCAGTTGGTCACTCAGACATTTATGCATCGCTTCTGCTCTTCTTGGTGGGTAGCAAATCGACGATCTTTAAAATTATGTCTGAGCTTTCGGACATGTTGATGGTCTTTAGAAGTGATTTCTGGACGATATACAGATTATCCTCGCAGCTCGAAACCGAAATTTTCAACGGTTCCAGCGTTGTGCGCGGGAGTATTTTGGCGTGAATTGTCGTGCAAGAAGAGGCATTTTGGTTTGGTGCGAATTGCTAGTTTAATTTGTTGGCCAGCATTTCTCTCTTACCTCCACTACTAAATGTAAATCCCTTAAGAAGACAGTGTTTCAGTTTAGGCATTTCGTGACCTCAAAACAATTAGCGTCACTTTCTCTTCAAAAGCTTGAGTCTTGAATTTCTATTCAACGTTGATTCCAAGTATTTTCACTCTTTACTTCGCCGTTTCGATTCAGGCTGAAAATAAAGGACTCAGATGTCACAACCTATGACTATTCTCTTCAAAAAAGCTTCGCTTTCATCCTTGTAGCGGTCGTATAAGCGTTCAAATATATCTAAATATCACGCATATATACGTCGGTAAGCTGTCTTCTCGCACAACGTTACAGAAGTGAAGCTTCTCAGGATGACTGCGTAATGCAGAACCATGTACAGAGAACATGATGTTCCACAGAAAGCCTGTTATGAATTGCAGCTACGGTTATGATGGAACGCCACCGTGGTTTTACTGATTTCCTCAGGTTGGAGTGTGGTGGGAAGTCACATCACCAATCCTGTCTGTGCCCTTGTCTCAGCTTATTGGCTCATTTGGCCTATGAGGGTATTTGATTCCACCAACCTCGTCTGTACCTCATGTTGGGCCGTTGGTTCATCCATTGTTGTGGAGAGGTTGATGTATAGTCTTTATTTTTGAAGACTTCTACTTCCACCCTCTGGCATCCAGTTCTGGCATTTGTATAAGATTTAATGCCGAAATTGGGTACTAGCCCTTCCAGCGTTTTCCATATGTAGATTATTATATATTTGTCGAGCCTCTAATCCAAGGAAAAAGTCCAGCTCTTCCTTAATTAGACATGGTTCAGCCATTACTTTCTGATTAATATTGAATACAATAGTTCCAATTGAAATAAAAATTCTGTTTTACAAGTTTATTTTGTATGTGATCACAGTTTCTGTACTGGTCTTATGGATCGCAAACCAAGCCCTGGGTAACATGTAAACGTAATGCTGGGATAGTTTATATTGTATATTTTTAAGTAACACTCTCCACGACATTGACGAGAATAAAATTTTAGTTTCCGTGTAGCCAAGACAAAAGATCTAATTTTGTCTCGCTTAAACATGCAAATTTTCACAGATTCGGCGAAATGTTTGCTTTTATGTATGTTCTAAGCAGCAAATTATATTCATCACTGCTGGCAGCTATATTGTTATTCGTTAAGTTGTAAAGACCTACGAAAACAAAGAAATGCATCTCTGAAGGCAATCGCGCAGAGAGCTAGTTGAAGATTACTGTGACATCGATTGAAGTTATGCTTTGTCGACAGAGCACCTGGAGGAAGAGATGCCTGTTGTTGATTCCTAGAAATAAACCTGAAATTTTACTTTCTATGATTGGAAGCATATTACAGAATTTATCACTAAACATAATTTCTTAGGGCAATTTCTACGGGTCAATTTTCTGTTTCCTTAGAATTCTAATTAATATAATTCTTTCCGTAAAAGTTTTCTTCTTCTATCTAAAATCATACTTGAATCAAATACAGAGCATAGAATGAGTATCCTCACATCATTTATATCTGCCATGCAATGAGATAATATTATTGTATTTTCATCTTTTGATCACTCATTTCAAAGCAAAATAACTTTTTTTATACTCAAGGCTATAAAAGATTCAATGGATTTATCAGATGCCGTTCTGAATGATTAAGTTAATAAAATATTTAATAATCTTAGAATTAGTGTCCGTGCTCCTATCTTATAAGTCGACTAGCATTAAAATCCAATCTGTCACAGATTTTTGTGATGCTGAAATACGTTTTAAGCTCATTCGACAGTTTCTAATTAACAGCTGTCTGTTTACATCAAACAACGTCTGAGCGTTATATCATTGCGTTTGTAAGTGTATAAGAATGAATCATTCTAGAAATAACTTTATATTTTCTACCAGACTTTTGCTAAGTAATCTTAACTGTTTATTGTTCTTGATTGAATCATTTATTTCTAATATAATCTGAAAGGTAGCTTAAAGGATATCCAAATAAAAATGACAAGGCGTTTTCAAAACAATGCATATCACGCATTTCTCGACAGCTATTTTTTGCTGGAAATAGTCTGCAATATTCCCCAATAGAGGTCTATTTAAGAATTAAAAGCTGTTCATTTGAAAATAGTAAACTGTTGCATAAATTTAAAACTTTTAAAGGCTATAAGTGTAAATGCAACTTCGATAAGATTTCTATACAATAACTGAATTATATGCTTTATTCCAACATATTGAAGTTTGATCTGGAGCGAATCAGTTCATAGATAATCCTTTCTAATGAAGGCACAAGGCCTGAAATTCGGGGAGCGGGGACTATTCGGTGACATCGACATAAATGTTTCACTGGTACTTAATTTATTGACCCCCGAAAGGATGAAAGGTAAAGTCGACCTCAGCGAAATTTGAAACTCTGAACGTAGCGGCAGACGAAACACTGCTAAGCATTTTACCCGCTGTATCAACGATTCTCCCAGATCGCCGCCTAATATCTAACTAACTATCTCTTTATATACATACATGCGCCTGTTAAGTGTGTGTGTGTGGGGGGGGGGGTATATAAAGAAGAATGGATAATTATAATCCTTCGACACTTATTACAGTATTATTTTCATTCTATTCATATTAGATTCCAATCTCAGCCATAATGTGTTTCGATATAGCATTTATGTGATTGCAGTATGTATTCATCCAGTTTAGACATTCCTATGCAGCTTTGTTAAAGCTTTTGTCTATACGTGTGAGTGAAGCGAACTAAATACAATGCTACATATTCTTTCTTGAAGTATGCTCTAGGTGAAGAAACAGTAAATTCTTAGGGTCCATGATAGCAGAAATTGCTTTGAAATACGATATGGCAATAATGTTCGTATCATTTAGGCATAAACTCCTTTTTAGAATTTAAAGGAATAGATAATTTCATACACTTAGTAGTAGAAAACAATCTTTATAAGGTAAGGATGAATGCACTTCTCTGACTAAGCCTAAGGAAGATAAAATGATAACATAAATACGATAAATAGATTAAGAGGAATCAAAACGAGAGAAAATAATAAGGAAATAAACATTAAAGAGAAATCAAATTTATTGGGTGATTGTTAAAAGCGAAGCAGAGTAAATCTAAAAATATCTGATTTAGTTAATACCCGTGCATTTTTCTTTACGTTCTATTGTATTAAAAATGCTTATTCGGGAAGTACTTGAATACTTTTCTGAAAATATAAAAAAAAGAAAGCTGTGTAAATTTCGGAGCGAATTCTTTTCGTTCAGCTAAAAAACTGTAATTAAAGGTAAAGATATGGAATATTATTTGCATGTATAAATTATACTTCCAGTTTCCAAATTGAGCTCTATAAATTATTGCCCACTTACTATCATATTTAATTTTCTTATCCTATAAAGATAAATCTCTGCTTAATGTCCAGAGAACATGACCCTATGTAATACCTGAAAATCCCAACAGTCTCTACTCTACATCTAT